>NC_085865.1:36791086-36808586 GCF_034702125.1 Engraulis encrasicolus | reverse complement strand
TCTCTCTCTCTCTCTCTCTTTCACCCTCTTTCTTCTCCTCCTCTTAGGATCTGTCCATCTTGCTCTACTCCGCTAATAATAGTGCCTGTCTGATGGTCATTGCTTCCATTGTGTAATTTTAAAAGGATGAGACGGAGAGAGAGAGAGAGAGATACGCACAGAAACAGAGAGAAAAAGATGAATGCAGAGAGGAGATATTTGACAGACGTGGGGAAAGACAGAGGGGGAGAGATAGGTAGAGAGATAAGCAGAGAGAGAAGGATAGAGAGCGTAAAGCAGAAATAGAGAGAGAGAGAGAGAGAGAGAGGGAGGTACTTGGAAATTCTGTTGCTGTCATTCTTGACTTTCCCGAGGGTAAAGTGTTTGGCATTTAAGTGGCTCAGTCATAAACAGAGGAAATGCCATTGATATTCATTCTGTGTCTAGTCCGTCCGCCAGACTTCTTTTTCATTGGCCACTTTTTTTTTTTACATCCTCCAACACCCTCATCCTGTCACAAGCTAATCCACGAAGGGCTCCATTGCCGTAAATAACTGTGGCATTATGTTACTTTGAGGGCCATCTCAAGAAAGTTCAATCGGAAGCTTAAAGTCGTGGATGAATTTCTACATCCGAAGAGGCTCTGATCGGCTTAAGAGTGCCTTTGCTTTATGAGAACTGTCGCCTTGTGTAACCCCTCCGAAAAAAAGGATCTGTATTATGTTGTGGGGATAAAATTGACCATCTTCTCAAATAGAAGCACGTTATGTAATGTAGCGGCTTAAACTGTTTGCCTATGTGGCCGAGGACATTCTGCGCAGTCCACCACTCAGGTCTCGAACCTGCGACCTCCAGCAACCCCCTGGCTTAGGAGCACAGGTGGGACACCACTGAGCTTGACCCGTTAAGACACAGCGTTATAAATGAGCTGTTACCATAATGGCAATGACGAAGTTGTAGTGTATTACTAAAGGCCCTGTGTTATCGTGAGCTTAGAATTATACGGTTCTATCTCCGTTTAGGGTAGTTCTGAGATATTGAGCATCAAAGTTTTTACATCCCAGCCGTTTTGTGAGATAGAACCTTTTTATTTTATCAATAAAAATGTGAAATAATACTTTTTTACAAAAATAACACCACACAGGCATTAATAAACATGTAATGGGTCAGATTATGTCAAAAACTCAATTTCGACCAAAAATGGAGATAGAACCTTATAATTCTCAGCTCACGATATGTCATAGTATTGTAGTACAATGGTAGTTAAATTTCAATGACTATTACAGCGTGCCACTGGAGGTTCAGCGTGCATTAAGGGGTTAAGGTTAGGCCGACAGCTCAGTCTCTATGGCATCATTGTGAGGCTTTCGCGAGGGAGGTTGACTAAGTTCTACCATCAAACTCTTCTAGTTGGCATCTGTGACACCTAATGTTGTTTAAATATTATATGTTGAATGTGTGTAGACAACTAACATTTGCTGCAGTGAAATTCTTTGTACACAGAGGAGTTTTACTTGGCCGATAAAGCGGCTTCTGATTGATTCTGGTCTTGCATGACTTAAATGTATTATAAAACTTGAACATATGCTGAAACAGTGGCATATTATTCTGTAGGGGTCTAAACAGTCTGCCCAGTATTGTTTAAATGCCTCCTGTTTTGCACTAGTAACCAAAAAAATAATGTTTTGCAGGCACTGTAGTGTGTCGGCGGGCCCGAAACCACTCATGCCTAGCGAACCCCAACCTTAGCCAGCCAGCTAGGCAGTCAGGCAGGCAGGCAGACAGCCCCTCTCAGTCTCCGTCTCAGTATCAGTATCAGTCATGCCAGCCAGCGTGCTGTGCGGTTGTCAGAGCCTGTCAGAGGCTGTCCTCGGCCTTCATCCATATTCATAAAGTGTCCTTCCTGGCAGCGCGATTACTCATCGTGCCAACAGTGAGCGGTCGAGAGGCTAGAGTGTCACCTCGTGACTATGCTACGCTACGTTACGCTACGGTATGCTACGCTAGGCTCACTTTCTCGCCGCTAGCTTGCGTGCTTGCTTACTCATTCATTTATTCGGCCGTGAGTAATAGCGCGACCTGGCCAACCACTACTCTGTCTCTGTCTGCCGTCCCTCTGACGAAAATGAAACATCTGTTGGCGCGAGCCTGTTAAGACTTTCCCTCCCCTGCCTGCACTAGACACACACACACGCACATACACACTGCACATACACACACACACACACACACACACACACACACACACACACACACACACACACACACACACACACACACACACACACACACACACACACACACACACACACACACACACCCATTGCCACCCACCCACACACACCCATTGCCACCCACGCACACTCTGCATAACACCCAACGCCCAGTGGACCTGCCCACATTGCAACACACTCATGGGGTAATTAGTGCACTGAGCGGCCGGCGTTGATTGCTTCATTATTTGGCCGATAAGCATCTGCTGGGGGGCGTTTGATGGATGCCATTGGATTTGGACGCCTTAATCCCTGCCAAAGCCTCCTTAATAACACACAGGGACCATATGACGAATGAACCAACGCATAACTCGACTTTTCATGTGCCTGTGCTGTTGGCCGTTGTTTTCCACGTACTGATACAGTATAGGCCTACTGTGTGTATACATGAACATGAGGATTCAGGGTTAATAACACAGCGACCATATGAAGACTGAAGGAACACACTCTTCACATCCCTAGGCTAGGCTTTTGCTTGTACAGTACATGCACCACGGCCATGTCATGTAATGTAATGTAATGTAATGCAACTAGGTTAAGTTTGATGTTTTTGTTTAATGAACTGCTGGTTGCAGTAGTTTAGTTAGCTAATCCTATTGTCCAGCAACTTAATGTTCAAGGGAGACCACAGGGGCAATATGAAGACTTAACGCACACACACTTATCACATGCCTGCGCTAGGCTTTTGTTTTTACAGTACATGCAAAATGTAACGCTACGCAACAATGTAATGTCTGATGGTTTTGTTTTCTGAACTGTTGGTTGCATAATTTACAGTTACTAGCTGACCCTGCTGCCCAGCACATTTGATATATTTCACATACAGGGGGCCCTTTTTAGGCTAAGATACTTGGCATAGCCTAATAATGCGCACCTTTCCACCAGTGGTAAAGACTTTACTGACATGATTCCTCCACTACTAGGTATTACGACTTCACCATTGCCATTCTGGTCACGGCAAATTTGTAGCAGGGGGCATGTCTTGATGGGTTAAGGACATTAAAGCCATGGAGGAGGGGGGTATAAGAGAGCACTTGCCCCCACTGCCCAGTGTTAATTTTGACAGGAATTTTTAATTTAGTTTTAGTTTTAGTCTCTTGACGAAAATGTAATTTTAGTTTTAGTCACAATTTAGTCATCTAAATCATTTTTGTTTTAGTCTAGTTTTAGTCGACTAAAATTCATACAATTTTAGTCGACGAAATCTAAATTAATTTTAGTCGACTAAAATAGGCTATTACATTATTTCCTCTTGTCTACACTTCTCTATAAAATTGTCAAACTAAAATAGGGCCTACCATTTGGGGAAATCAATGATTAAAATAACATATTGTAGGCTAATAAGAAAATATTGTAAAAAAAAAAAAACTGCCAGAGCGTCTTATAAGCCAGTGCGTCCAATGTGTAAAAAAAAATTATGGCCGCGACACTCATAAATCTCTGTCGATATTTTAGAACGACTTCGGGGGAAAACGGGACTGCACGTTATGAAAAAATAGCCTACTTGTGGGTATACCAGTAATCAAGAGCGTTGCGGGGTACAGTAGGTGCATGCAGGCAAGGACGCCTGGAGCCGTACGGCCGTACGCACTGTGGGTACCTTCACCAGTGGAGGAAGTTTTTTTTTAAATAAATATTACGCCTATTGTGTCTTCTATGAATGTTGTGACAATGCAACATATTATATGAGAAGAAGCAGCATGAAGCAAATTAAATAGCAGAGACTCCATTGGGCACCATTAATGTACAAAGGCAGATAGCCTGCTTTTTGCTTCTGTGCGTAAAACTCGCGCGCTCCTGAAAAAAAGATACAGTAGCAAGTTCTAGTTCCATCAGCGGAATTCTAACTTGAGCGGCTACCTCCAGTCAGACATAGCCCACAAATTTAAGTCTAGTAGTTCTAGTTAGCAAAGACAGCTCCCTATTTCCCACTTGGAATAACACATAGCCTATGTCGTGGCGTCGCTGATGGAAGAACAGTCAAATAACCGAAGTTAATGTCTTGAAAGTGACAAGTTTCAATCGTAGCCAAAATCCAGTTGTCATGTGGGCTAGGAAGAAGGCATCGGATGGTAGCAGTACAGGTAGGCTAAGCTGTTTCATTCATCACTGAGCCCGCCGCGGCAAATATTATAGGGTACTTTGCTTCTGGTGTCATATTTCCTAAAGTATTTTGGTTACCGTTCTGTGTATTGTGGCTTTCTACAGAGACGGTTTTATGAGAGGTACGGAACTTTGCTTTGTAGCATACTAGCTTCGGACGGCAGCACTGACAGCTGGTTAGCTGGTTATGTGTGCTACGCAAATTTTGTTGGTGCGTACCTTACTGGTCAAGTCTGCAGGCGCCCCTGCACAGGCGTTACAATGGCACGGCACCTGTTGGAAGACGTCTCTCTCTCTCTCTCTCTCTCTCTCTCTCTCTCTCGTGCGCGTATTGCAAGCTGTTGCATATTATTTGCTTGATGCAAAGTTGTGATGGCACGTGACACGCGCTCTCGTTGACATGGTTGTGTGTCCATGGTTGCATGCATTCGCAGGACGTTATTGCAATAACTCATTTGAAAGCGTGGAAGGGTCGTTCAGTTCCTATTTCAATGTCCTTGACTGAAACGCAAAACTCCACACTTCCGAATCCTTTGCGATCGGCACTAAAGTGATTCTTATCAGAAGGCTTTTGCCTACGCATAGACCCTTAAATTAGCCTACAAACATTAGCGAACATTGAAAAAAGATCAAACAACGACCGTCGGGTAGCAGGTTCATGAAAGCGCAGGGAGTGGAGAAGTTCCACAAAAATGCAGAGAAAGATGTTTGCTACTGTGCGACAACACCACCACCTATGACTGCTTAAACTTCTTCCTCATGGATAAATGGGCAACAATATTTTTTCCAGCCAGGATTGCACTGAAAAGTAGGCTACTGCTGTTAAAAAAGGGTCACGGCCACTGCCTGTCACTGTACCTGCTGCGTGTGTGTGTGAGGGAGGGGAGGAGGGAGGAGACGCGAAGCAGATGAGGCTCGCGCCTTGCGAAATAGCAGGCAATTCTTTTCCAATGTTTCAGTGACATTTTAACAAAAATGCTTCCTATTGGTTTTCGTCTCGGGTGGTATTGTAGTCACATTTTTATTTTTTTGACGAAAATATGAATCAATATCGTTATATTTTCGTACAAACGCATGCTGTTTTTTTCGTCATCGTTGTATTGTAGTCAGGGGAAAAACAATCCTTACGAATATTTATGACGAAAATATTTCGTCACGAAATTAACACTGCAATGGGTTAACAAAACAGTATAAAATGACACACACACACACACACACACAAATGCATCATGTAACACCATGCAAAAAGACTTGCTGTACTGTATCATTCTGCATCGTTTGATGACAACAGGCTGTATGTTCTATAGTAGAAGGGGAAGCTGCCTATTGACCATTCTGTTTAATCTCTACATCACTCGCTTACTTGTGAGATGGAAGTCAACAAGGGCCAATGTACTGAACATCAAACGCTGACTTGACTTGAGGGCCATAGCCTAATAATAGCTTAATTGATGTTACGATTCCCTACGCTCCATACAGCATATGGCTGAGCGTTGTGTGTTGTGTTTTGCCTTTGCCTTTTAAAACGCTTGAAAACATAAAAGCATAAATCCTATTAGGAGACAGGAAGGAATGCAGGCCAGAAAGAGGGGAGTGCAAAGTTAAGTGCTGTGTGTGTACAGGCAGTAGGGCTATTGCAGGAGGTATGGTCAGCTACTGTGGGCCTGATTATTTTCTTGCAGAGCAAGAAACAGTCCTATCTGTCTTCAACGTCTGATAACAAGAGATTTTACAATTTGATTAATATTCCACCATTTTTTCCTATGTAGTACACAAAAAACACGTTTTGGCGGTTTGATGCGTATTCACTGTATTCCACTGTACTGAACAAAAAATATGAAGTTAAAGTGTCTTGTTAAGGAAACGATGTACGAGATGTGTGTGATTGGGTCACCCTAGAATCTAATATGCGGTTAGCACACCTCTTCAGTCAGACACGCATATGAGGAAATCCGCAAACTTGGCGGACACTGCACCAACAGATAGGTCCTACTGCCCCAGTCTTCAAGACACATGAATCATTGCAGAGCGTTGCAGGTTTCGGTCAGTCAAGATGGGAGCTGGATTAAATCCTCAAACTGATGCAGTGCTTGAACATGGGGTGCAGCTGTAGACAAAACTATATGCTATACTATGCTATACAATATTATTCTATACTACACCATACTCTACAATACTGTAGTATACTAGACTATTTTTTTTATCTCTTCAGGGTTGCCCACCTATACTTTTCCAGTGGTTCACTTAAGAAGGGGTCACCAGGTTCACCAGGTATTGGAGTTTAGCTCCTATAAATACTTCATCAGTTGACATCAGCAGCCAGCACACTGGACAGAAAACTCACTTGTCACTTTCTCACCTAACAGCTCCCTCAGCTCACGCTCCCATTTTCACTCTCTCGATGATAACCACCTGTCTAGGCCCTCATACTATTGTAAAGGTTCAGTTTGTAATATTTTAGGTCAATTACCAGGATTGGTGTTGACAGTTCACAAGTTGGTGATTTGTTGTGAATATTTAACACCACCATTGATTTTGGGTTAGATTGAATATTTGTGTGTCTATATCTAGTATATACTGATAAATTGTAGATTTGATAAATGTGCTTGTGCCATCTGCAACCATTATGTAAGCAGAGATATTCAATTGCTCAAATTCTCTCATTTTTCCATTGGCTATGACATGACAAATTCACAACACCTACTGTATGAGTACCATATTGTCAGTTGTATGCCCTGGCATGTTTAAAAAGAAGAGACATTGTACTCAGTGGAGCTGCAAGTTGTCTCTCAGTTGTCTCTGTCTGCCTCTGTTTAATGGCCTCTGAGGAGCAGTGCCATGTGTTACATGTCTCCATTGCTGTCACTACAGCAGCATGTATGCATCTTATGAAAACCTTCAGCGTTAAAGTCTGATAAATGTGATTTTATTTCACATTTTCTTCACAGTTGAGGAGTCACCCTGCCTTAATATTTCAATATTAGGAGTCATTTTGTTCCCCACCAGAGTGTGAATGAAGTCTACACATTTTCCTGAGTTCATGTCTAGCTTCATTTGAGACGGAACATCTGTGGGGTGCTGCGCTGCGCTGCGCTGTGCTGCATGTTAGGCCGCCCGCCGCACATTGCAGAAAAATAACTGCTGACTGAAGTCTTCATCACACCCCTAAAGCATGATGGAACTAATGAGGAACACACATCTCTGAGGCACGATTACATCATCACCACACTGAGAAGGAGGTGGAGGGGGAGATGTCCCAAAATGGCTGACGATGGTTTTAGTTGGATGGTTTGGAGAGTTTGCAGCACATGACGTTGGTCTTTGGATCTTGATTTTGTATGAAACCAAGTTGTATTAGAAATAAAGCACAGTAAAGACTTCAGGGCCTCTGTCTCTCTCTCTCAATTTTCTCTGAGGCAATTCGCTGCATTGCTTGGCTGAATTGTGTCAAAGTTAGACAACTTCAAAGTTTTCACGTAGCCTTAGGATGTCAGCTTAAAATATTCAGACAACCGAAGTATGAAGCAAACCCCAGAAATGTATGGGGAACATTTCTGACATCTCTTTCACCGCAGGACGTTTTCTGTGACGTGTCAGAAATGTGTACACACACACACATGTGGCGTGTCCCCAGTTTACCTCCGACAAGCTGCACACACACTGACACCGTCTTGTCTAGACGAATGAATCGTTCCACCGCTTTTGCTCTGGAGCTGTGAAGCGAGACATGAAGAGGCGAGCGTCACAAACACATGGTGTGCCACGTTCAGATGCTCTAGCCTGGAGCCCAAACAACAGCCTATAACAGATGACGATGACGATGATGATGATGATGATGATGATGATGATGATGATGATGATGATGATGATGATGGTTTGCGTCTGTGCCTCCCTCCCTCTGCTGAATGAGTCTATTTGTGATGTGTCATATACCGCCTGCAAACATGCCCAGTCAGCCCAATGGAATAGTGCTTTAGAGACACCACATTTTACTGTTTTTTGAAAAGTTTGTGCACACAGATGGGCTATGTACTGTAGAAACATATTGATTCAATTTCCCAAAATCTCTGTCATGGAGGAGATCTGACTAGCTATAATCTCTCTAGTTTTATTTTGCCTATTCTTGCTACCTGTCTACTATTCTACCTTGCAACATGACTAACAAAATGAAAAAAAGTGATTGTTGTATTATCACCTGTAAAGCATCCATTTGAAGCACCTCCATTGGTCAGTGTCTGCTCATGCAAGAGGGGAGTGAGAAATGCTGAGTTATTCTGCTTAAGCAGTTAACAGAGCGTGATGAATATAAGCAACAGTGAGCCAGTAAGACAAAGATGCCACTGGCCCCTGACAAGGCCTGCATCACTGCTCAGGGAAGACCCTCGGAGTGAAGCCGACAGGGGGGCTCAAACGGGTCAGTTGTCCTGGGCACAAGTAGAGGGGAGGCCCAAGGCCTCATTACATTGTCTATCTATCTGTCTATCTGTCTATCTATCTATCTATCTATCTATCTATCTATCTATCTATCTATCTATCTATCTATCTATCTATCTATCTATCTATCTATCTATCTAGCCCACTTAGACCACTGCCAAGGATTTGGCCCAGGCACAGTGGATGACAAATGGCAACATAGAGGGAAATAAGTGGGGAACGTCCATCCGTCCGTCCGCCGTCTGTTCGTTTCCCCCTTATTTGCCTCTATGTTGCCATTTGTCGTCCACTGTGGCTGGGCCAGGCCCTTGGCAGTGGTCTAAGTGGGCTAGTTATTAGGGCTGAGGAGGAGGGCGTGGGGCGGGTATGGTACTGTAGTGTTGAACTGCAGCCAGCGGTGAGGCCAGAATGTCACTGCTGTAATGAGAGTTCAGCACTAGAGCACAGACCAGGGGAGCACAGTGCAGTGGCCACAGCAGGGGAGCACAGAGCAGGGGAGCACAGTGCAGTGGCTACAGCAGGTCATGTGAGGAAGAAATTGAAGTGAGCGTGCGTGTGTGTGTGTGTGCATGTGGTCCCTCTGTTGCTATACAAATGGAAAGTGTGCGTTTGTGTGTTTTTGTGTTGGTGTGTGTGCGTTTGTGTGTAAATAAATGCATGTGTTAGATAATGCCTGTTCCTGAAAAGAACAAGCTCTGACTCAACGCTCGCTAACAGGAAGTGTGTTTCAGCTTCACTCACTCACCTAGGCGACATTAGAGGACGGAAGGATTTTTTTTTTCTCCAATTTTACCTCAGCCTAGCCACTGCCTGAATAAATGGTTCTCTTTTTGGCACATTTTTGTCAAAAGCCACCTCTTCCTTCTGGGACGTCTAATACTATGTTATTTGGTTCACGTATTTGACAGATTAAAACACTGTTCTCCTTTTAAGGCCCACCGTATGCCGCCACCTCTCTCCTTCTCTTTGTCAGACCTCAGATAGATATGTTAAAGTGACAGAGGAACTGCTCTGAATAGCTTTTTTTTTTCTTTACCTCACCTTCTCTCTCTCTCTCTCTCTCTCTCTCTCTCTCTCTCTCTCTCTCTCTCTCTCTCTCTCTCTCTCTCTTCTTTCTCTCCTTTTACCCAGTATTACTCTGCTTTTACCTCCTCACTACCAAAGGAAGCTCAGCACAATGCACGTGTACCCCTGTCACATCCTTCCTCGGCGCGCTATAGCTACCGTTCCTGCCATTGTCCCTCTGACACATGGCCCACACCGCCGAGTAAAATTAGCTCTGAATGCCTGTCTGTCTCTCTCTGTCTGTCCAATTGGAGCTCTTTTCCCTTTTCCTTTCCTCCACTTAAAACTGCCGGTGGGTCATTGTGAAAGAACAGGAAAGGGAGTTACTGTGGTTAAAAGAATATGTAGATCCACTTTTGAGTGTGTGTGTGTGTGTGTGTGTGTGTGTGTGTGTGTGTGTGCGCGTGTGTGTGTCTGCTGTGTGTCGGTGACAGGGGATGTTGTCTTAGTCGTCGTACTGTACTTTGACGTCAACATGACATCTCTACTTGAGAATTCCTGAGCTTTCAAGAGGAGCTTTTTCCTGTCCATAGCATAGCATTCAGATTAGTCATGGCCATAGAACAAAGCATAGCAATATATCCCTGGAGATCAACATGTGCTGTTTACATCTTTGGAACCTCTATAGTTTGGTTCACATATCTATACTCGTATCCGGTTTGCACAGATGGGCCCGTCAGCGGTACTCATAGCTAAAAAGGCTCAACTACATCATAACACTGCTATGACATTACTGAGAGCTAACAGATTAAGACTTGGTCATTACCATTTTGGTGACAGTAAGAGGTTATAACATAAGCTCTGCGCAAAGGGATTAAGAGACATCAATGGAGTTACATCAAACTCAGATTAAAATCGTGTAGAAAAATGAAGATATCAAAACCAGAAGGAGGTTATTTCCCCTATCATCCCCTGCGAATTAGTACTCTGTCTATCCTTCTTTCCTAGGACTATGTTTTCGACTGCCATTCATACATCTGAAAGCAATGTGTGACAGATAATGAACTCTTTGCTACTTTTTCCTCCAAACTGTGGCCTGTTGTTTGATATCCCAGCCAAAAAAGTTGTTCTTTGCAACTTCTCACTGAAGTGGATAAATAATATCACATCACAATGGCAAGATTGGTATCTCCAAGGAGTGCCAACCATGGGCCTCTGTCTGAAATTGCTATCATAACTATAAAAGTTGGGAAGAAATGTCGCTGGGAGAAATGAAAATATGTGAACGATTTATCACTCCACAGACCAGAGCTTTAAAAACAAGTAGTTTATTTGTTTTGTTTTTGTTTTTGTTTTTTGTTTTGATTTCTTCCACTTTTCTATTGTGTCCGTGTGACCTTCTACGGGTTCATTTCAACTCAATGGGCAACAATTCAGCAACCGAGATAGTGCTTACCTAATGAGAGAACTAACCTTCAGCCTCCAGTGGGTTTCTACTCTTTCCTGTTTGTGGCTTCTTGGGGCTTCTGGGATAGCGACGGGACGGGAGACAGGAAGTTGAATCTAATTGGCTGGAGTCGGGTCACACCCTTAGGAGCTATTTAGCCACAGCTATGTTTGCACTGCGGGTTGCGTTGTGTCGCGGTTGTTTCATGCTCGTCCACTTGATGTAATGAGCAGATGTAATTGTGGATAAAGACAACAGACGGTATTTCATAACCGCTCTGAATTTCTGCAGATTATGATTTAATCATGGGACGGGAGTTGTTTCATAAGAAGTTGATCTTTAGATGGGAGTGGTGGCTGGAAAAAAGAAGCTCCATTCTCTCACGGACGAAAAGGGACACACACACGCGCACGCACACACATACACACACAGTTTCAGTGTGCAATATCCACTACGCCCATAAGCAGTCGAGGGGCCAGAGATGATTTGCTACCTTTATTAACACTGCCGACATGGCCCATAGGCCCATCGGCTGTTGTTGGGGAAAAACATAGCAGTGTCTTTTTGTTCTCCACATGTGATACATAATCATGTGATATTAATCATTCATACTTCCTACAGCAGCTAGCGAATCTGTGTTGAAATCTTGCCTGTGGGATTGTTGTCGTACGTCGTCTACTGTAGTCTACCCAGCACATTTCTGCCCCACAAAGCACAAAGGCAGTAACTGAACTGAGTAAAATAACTTTGAAATCATCCTGTTGTCCAGGCTATCTAGCTTTACTGGTAGATTGTTGACATGCAACAGTGTTGTTACTTTATATAAATATGAATTCACAATGTAAAATCAAAATGTACTGTACTGTTTACTTCAGAGAGTTGAATACACTGTAAAATGTACTGTCCACGTCCAAGAATTGAAACGCTGTAAAATGTTCTGTTGACTTCAAAGCCAGCACACGTCTGAGAGCCATCTCCCGAGGCTATTGTGGATGTGCATCAGTGAAATTCCGTTTTGATGTCAAGAAGGTATAAGCGACTAGTTTCCATAGGGTAAACGACTACCAGCTTCCATAGAACATTGTGCCGCGCAAGTGTTATGCCCTTGGATGCTGCTTCATTTACTTTGAATGCATTGAATTGAAGTTGTCTGACCTTACATGAAAAAGGCCCATCACCAGCTCTGTAATGGGGTCTCCACACCAATCTGACGGTTGGCTATTGTCACGCGTTGGGGGCTTGCTGTGTATCGGTGCGTCTGGGGTAGTTGGAGGACGTTGGTGTTCGTGGGTCAGGAGACTTTCAGCATGTTCAGTTGGGTTGAGGGTCGCGTCGGTGGTCAGTCTCCATGCCGGGCTCTGATTAGTTGGAGGTGGGAGGACAGTTGTTTAAGCTAGTAGCAGAGTCACAAATGTCTTCAGTTTCATTTCGACAGTACATTGTGTTTGTTTAGACAGCTTCTAACATAATGCCTAGCGTGCCTTTTTCCTGTTTTTTCCTGTTTAGCGAACTAGGTCGCAGCGAGAGAAATTAAGTCTTACAGTGAAGTAATAAAACCGCGAAAGTCATAGCATTTTGTGAGCAAGAGAGAGATATAATGTTATTTTGATGGATAAACTATGAATGGGAGGGGGGCTTTGCCTATAGGCATTGTGGGCTATAGCCTATTTCGAGTCAGTAGGCATCTAAGAAGGCCACTCCTGAAAAGCAGAGAGTTGACTTCGCGAAAACATGAAACATTTGGCCACTATAACAAGGCCAGCC
Organism: Engraulis encrasicolus; assembly: GCF_034702125.1. Taxonomy (NCBI): domain Eukaryota; kingdom Metazoa; phylum Chordata; class Actinopteri; order Clupeiformes; family Engraulidae; genus Engraulis; species Engraulis encrasicolus. The sequence continues at coordinate 36,795,581 of NC_085865.1, read as the reverse complement.
GAACCGCCACCTCAAACATGGAAGTTAATACAACAAAATCCCTCCGGGACACCCGGGGGACTGTCCACGGTAGGTGAGGTATGGCTAGGTGTGTTCGGGAACGATTTCTAGCCGACCAGGGACAACGCAAACCGCCAGACAACTCTCTGTATCGGGAGTCGGAGTTGGCTCCAATCTTTTTGGTTTGAAACGGGCTTAAGGCTCATTGCTCATTGCTCATTGCTACTGGATCAGTTAGGACTGCTGTGAAAACATATAAGGCCTTTTGCAGCTCTTAAACACTCTTTTGAGCTCCGTCATGGAGATTTTGGCATTGCTGGTGTTTATTTGTCTATCTTCCTGTCTGTCTGCCTGTCTGTGTCTGAGGGCAAAATTCCTCAAAAAACTGAAAGCTTTTTTTTTCCAGACAAAATGTGTTCATTGGTTATCTAACAAAAACAAACATCAACATAGGAAATTCCATTCAAAATTGGCTTTGTTGGTTGTTATGGTGATTATCATGGAATGGTGAATGTCTTCCTTGATTTGGATTTGGAATACAAAAAAGTAGGCCTATTTCCCTGACTGAAGAGGTAGTGAAGAGATTGAAGTTGTCCACAACTGGACATACTGTATCTGGTAACTCCCTATCTTAATGGGACTGTAATGACAGTGTACTCACTTAATGGGCACAGTGTAATAACTGGTGTAATAGCTTGCAAACAACTGTAGTACATGTTATTACATCGTATTCAAAACCTGTATTTTTGTGTATCTATACCCGGGGTGCCTTGGGACTCAGCTAAGCCCTTTGCCTCCCTGGAAGAGTTCATCACTTTGATAAAGTATTTTAAAACCATTTCATAGTACATAGGGCAGTCATGGGTAAGCGGTTAGGGCGCCAGACTTGTAGCCCAAAGGTTGCCAGTTCGACTCCCGACCCGCCAGGCTGGTGGAGGGAGTAATTAACCAGTGTTCTCCCCCATCCTCCTCCATGACTGAGGTACCCTAAGCATGGTATCAACCTGCCGCACTGCTCCCTTGGGGCACCATTTGGGGCTGGCCCCTTGCACGGGTGAGGCATAAATATAATTTTGTTGTGTGCAGTGTTCAGTGAACACTTGTGTGCTGTGGAGTGCTGTGTCACAATGAGAATGGGAGTTGGAGTTTCCCACGTGAGCTTTTGGCTTTCTTAATTGTAGTTATTGTTATTAGGGTGTGTAGATGCACAAAAATATATGATGTACTAGTGACATATACTGTACTACTACAGCTGTACTTACATGTTATGACACCAGTTATGAAACTGTAGTATTGAGTAAGTACACTGTCATTAGCCCATTAATGAACCCCATTAGCCTCATTAAAATTAAGAGTTATCCTGTATGTTTTGGAGCTTGTGTGGAGATAGCTCATATTTCATCCAAAATGCTTCTTGAGTTCTGGCTGATGTTAGACACCCAGGATTTTTGTTTCTCTCTTCAACATTGGAAGTGGACTGAAGAGGTCGATATAGGCTTCCATACAACCATTTAAGCACTTCAGAGCTTCAGAAGTGTCTTTGCTCTCCCTAAATGAAGACTCTGAGACTCATTACCATACCATACATGCCATACGTACTATACAGCGAGTGTTGATTAGTGATGTTGGTACTTTTATGTGCTCAGGCCCTTTTGATGGCACATAATTTGCCTGTAATCAAATGTCACTCTGCATGACCAATGTGGCAGCGTCATGAGCATTTTAAACCGTGCCATTTCATAGCGTAATACTGACATGATGTATGGTGTTTTTTAGTGTTTACAACAGCATCAAGGTCATGAAAAAGCCTGTCGTGCATGTTAGAGGTGTGTGTGTGTGTGTGTGTGTGTGTGTGTGTGTGTGTGTGTGTGTGTGTGTGTGTGTGTGTGTGTGTGTGTGTGTGTGTGTGTGTGTGTGTGTGTGTGTGTGTGTGTGTGTGTGTGTGTGTGTGTGTGTGTGTGTGCGTGCGTGTGTGTGTGTGCGCGCCGTGCTGGTGTACCTGTGAAGCCTGCTGGGTAATAGCTAGATGGATGATTGCTGGCAGGCAGCTCACACACACACACACACACACACACACACACACACACACACACACACACACACACACACACACACACACACACACACACACACACGCACACAAAGGGGGGGTGCAACTCCACTGCTGTGTCATGCCCCGCTATGGCTCTGCCCTGCCCGGGTCTTTGTCTCCATTTACCCAGCATCCTCTGGGCCCATCCATCTCCCACCAAACAGCAGCACGGCTAAAAATACTTCCTGGCTGGTGCTACACACTACACTACTCTACAGCAAAAGCTGCCATGAGGAGAGTAGTTTAGTCAGAATGAACCTGAGGGGATGGACCTGTTTGCCCAACAGCTACACAGCAAAAGATGCAGAGTTAATTCAACACTTATAGAGTGCTCTGGGACCAAATATAATCAAGAGGATGTTAAATCAGTTCATTTTTTACTGTGTACGCAGGTAGGGTTTGGGGACTGCGCAGGGAAAAATGGGCTACACAAAGTCATAATTACTGTGTGTAGTAGGAAGGTCAGATTTCCTTGTTAGTCTCGACCAGAGGGAGATTTGTCTAAGAGATTTGGGAGGATGCAGTTCAGACAGCACAGACAAAGCAACAATGTACCGTACATAGAGAGATGTTTACTTTATTGATCACAAGAAAAAGTTTGTCATTTTCAGATATCTGAAAGTTCCCTTCAAATGTGCACACATTTAGTTTCCTTGGAAAGTAAAAGTAGAAATGTGTTGAGTCAGTCTTAGATGAAAGTGCCTTTGACGAACGATTGTTGCCGTTTTAATCTGATAAAATAACCAGGCTTTTACCAAGCTTCTTGCTTGTATCTTGTATTGCTCCATTCATCTCAGCGGCTTCATTTCTGAAAAGCTTTTTTGTTTTTTTCACTTTCAAAGATGTCAAAAAAAGCAAAGTCAAATTAATCGCAACACTTACAGGAGCTTGTCCCAGCAGACTTGTGCTGGAATGTTTATCTTCTTTTGCCTGTTATGTCTTGTGCTTGTGAACCTCCCCTGATACACATGAAGCACAGTCATTTTCTAATCTCACATCTGAAAGATCACTGCTCTGGTGGGAGCACGGCTTTGATTATGCACTCAACAGTAGCAGTCACGGATGCACTTGGCAAGGATGAAAAGCTTGCTATCTTGCTCTGCCTGCTTGCCTGCCTGCCTGCCTGCCTGCCTGCTTGTCTGCCTGCCTGCTTGCCTGCCTGTCTGCTTGCCTACCTGTCTGCCTGCCTGCTTGCCTGTCTGCCTGCTTGCCTGTCTGCCTGCCTGTCTGCCTGCTTGCCTGCCTGCCTGTCTGCCTGCCTGCCTGCTTGCCTGTCTGCCTGCTTGCCTGTCTGCCTGCCTGTCTGCCTGCTTGCCTGCCTGCCTGTCTGCCTGGGCTGTCTTGGGTTACAGAGGCTCTATCAGGACTCTATCCAGGAAGGTGTCCTCCTCACTGAACAAATCTGGAGGACGCAATTACATTAGCATAATGCCATACATAAAAGTCGGCTGTCCTGTGCTGTGTGTGTCTCTGAAACTTCCGCGTCTCTGAGCAGCAAGATTAAACGAACAACCACATCGCTTGACTTTACGGTGAATATCTAATGTGTGGAAGCAAAAGTAGAGGCAAACTCTGCAGATTCAATCTACACCAGTGTTTCCCCGCAGAACATTTGTCAGACATGAAGGGTGGGTTAATTTTTATTTTTTTTGCAAAAACACTTTATATAAATTACATTTGTGATTCAAAATCTTTATCTTATTATTCGTCATGGTCAAGTGAGGAGTTGTTTATTGTGTAGGTGGCTGTTTTAACAATAAAGTGATGGAGGAAGTCCTGTATACTGTACTCAATGTTTTCGATGTAGGGGAATAGGTATAGATGCTGAGCCGTAGCAGCAGATCACTTACAAACTCTCTCACCCCCTTGTCCTTGTACATGGGCTCTGCTAGCTACCAACTCGCCCTTTCCCATATGAATGTGGAAAAAGGGCTGTTTTGTGGTGCAAGAGTAGGTATTGATTGGGTCACTGAAGAGGTGAAGCGAGAAGAGGTGATGAAGTGTTTTTTTTTTCACTTTACGTTTCTGAGAACTCAGCATTCCAACTCCAGCCAATGTTCTAGAATCCAGAAGCTTCTTAGATCTCCTGCCAAGCTACAGCCAGGGTCTCCACCCTCCTCGCCTGGAGCTGAAGGACTTTTCAGAGCTTTGAAAACGACCTGATAAACAACATCACCGCCTTCACCCGAAGGGGGAAACACTCTCCCCTCTGCGATACCTTGAGAGTGCTCACAGTGCCAACCTGAAATCACCTCAGAAATTCAGAGTTCGGAGAACCTTTCTTCTGTAGCATAATTCCTGTTGCAGCATATTGAGGTAGGAGAGAATGCACTGCCGCAAACAAAACAACTTCAAAGGCAAGCCAATCATAATCCTTATCCCAAGACACTGCTACAAAGTGAG
>NC_085865.1:36771086-36786086 GCF_034702125.1 Engraulis encrasicolus | reverse complement strand
GTTTTTATTTAATACATTTTAAGGAAAATACACTGACGTAGGCTCTGTCAAGTATGCAAAATGGACAGTGTGGCAGTAGCTTGTTCTGTTCTGAGTTAGGGTATATTCACACGGGGGGTGCTGTGGCGCAGCGTGCTAAACCCTCCACATATTGACTTGCAGGCTCATGGTGAGCCGGGTTCGAGTTCTGCCTGGGTCCTTTGCCAGCCCTGCCCAATCTCTCTCTCCCACTCTTTTCCTGTCATACTCTCGACTGTCCAGTAATCAAAGACACGAAAGCCCTTCAAAAAAAGGGAATATTCACATATAGTGAGCCGAACTCTGTCCTCTGTAAGTGGACCAAACAGTGAACATTGAATGATTCACACTGATAGCCTAATTGAAACAGGCAACATCAACATGTTATTCCATTGGTAGCTATGAGCATTAACGCATAACCCATCTGCATGCTTTCTTAGCCTCCCTGTACAAAATTCAAATATAACACAGCGCACCTTTAAGCTTACTTTCTATACTAGGTCTGATGGGCATTTGCAACCAGACTTCATTGCTGACAAGGATCAGTTAGAAGAGGTAGCCTCAAAATTCAACAGCTGCTGATCTCCAGTCCCTCAAACCCAACATCAAGCAAAGGAGGTTACAATTTGCTTGAAAAAAGCAAAGAAAACACAGTGTGTTGTGTTGACACTTCGTGGATTAGCGAACCCTACCACAGACATTTTAGGGATTCACTGTACTGACATTAGGCCAGCTCAATAGAGGTCTCTGCATGGCTCTCTTCAGAGGGGTCTGGGTACAGCTTGGAGCGTTCACTTATGCACAGAAAATGCTGAGTCATTGGTCTGAGTTGGTTTAAATGGCTCAAAGGGCCCAAGTGTGAAACATTCCCTTATTCACCTTTATTTTGGTGAGATTTTGTAAAATATTAAGCTTTAGGGTTCATGCTGTATGTAGGATTTGATCATTAAAAAATATTCACTATACGTCATACGTATGTCAAGGTTAGCAATTAAGCAAAGTAGTTGATATACAGTACTCTGACCTGACCCTCATCAGCACAAAGGGCTTATAGCTGATTCGCCTAAACAAAGGCCCTATTGAAAACAGTTGCACACTAAACAATGACACCCTATAGTTACAAGGCCCGTATGTTAAGAACCATGGTTACAATATTGTTAGGCATATGCTATGACAGCAGCATTATCAGTTTGTTAGTTGATTTCTTCCACTTCATCTAAAGTTTGTTTTGTCATGGTATTACTGGCATACTGTAGTTGATAACGTGTTTACATTGTGCATTACTGTAGGCTCAGCAACAGTGGTTCCCATGTGGCACAAAGGCAAGCATGATAACATGTTGTGTTGAAAGGAGAGTAGATAAGAGAGTAGGAAATGATGGTGGTTAATTTTGTGTTTGAATACAGTATCTATTGCATAAAATGCATCAATACGCACCATGCTTTTATTGTGTGTATATTGCCCTTCACTACAACATTTTAGTGCCGTCAGTGGCCCCGGCTTTTAAGCTTTTATTTAGCTTCTCTCCGTACTGTTGTACCTTTTCATGACATGTGACTGAAAGTCAAATTGACGGTGTGAAGGGAGAAATAAATCATTCAAATCAAAATCATTCAAAGTCTGATCAGGTCATATGTCAGAGTCATTTTACATGACTTACCATAGCTCTTTATCCAACACACTTTTATCCAGTGGTGTAGTCTACTTTTTGTAGTGGGTATACTGTATATTTTATCATTTTTGAGTTGGGTATACTGTACATATTTGTGCTATTCTAAATAATAGATAGATCAAATTTAAGTGGGTATAGTGAAATCGCTAAAATTTTGAAGTGGGTATACTACATATACCTGCGTTCTACGTAGCCTACACCACTGCTTTTATCCAATGTGACCTACAATTATTTACTGTCCCCTGCTATAGGTATAAGATGTTGGCAGTTATAGTCCCAGCGGCAATGTTGGACTGAGTGCCTTGTGCAGGTGAAGATTGAAGGTGCAAGGAGATCACATGCATTCTTGTGGTCGAGGACTTGAACTTCAATCGTCTGATTTTAAGATCAACTCTCGATAGCCATTAGGCCACAGCTCTCCTCCGGTAGAGGACTTGTATAGCTATGGTTTCCTCGCAATTGGTCTCTTCAAATCTCCAAAAGGCTCCATCAGCCTTGAGGACTGCAGTGAATATTGAAGGTTTATTACAATTCTTTGTTAATGACATAGTTTGTGGGTGAGTGGCTATGGAGTATGTGAGTGCGTGTACAGTAGTCTGAGTGACTGCTTGCTGAATCACAGTATGGCAGTGAATTACAGCGTAAAGCACAAGCTCCTCTCAGCTTTCGAAGCATCTCAGTCTTTCTCCATGTCCATTCCAGTCTCCATCAGTGAGTGCGTATACATGCAGTTCAGTATCCCGAATATGATCGGGATATTAAGTATCCCGAATTTGCGTTTGCGCATATAAACACTTCAGTATCCCGAATAAGCCCTTATTCGGGATACTGAGAAATCGGGATATGCTAGGTGGAGTTTTCCGAAAGAAGCCGGGATACTGACGCATGTATACACCTTATCCCGAATACAGGGGCTTCCCATGGAACACTGTTGCTGGTATCCAGGCTACACGCATTTGAAGAGAATTCTATAACGGCCAAGAATGTAGACTGGGATATAACGTTCTGTGCGCATATAAACACCTTATCCCGAATATGATCATAACCGGGATATGCCTCTTATTCGGGATACTGAACTGCATGTAAACGCAGTCCTCTCTGTCTCTTTTCTTCATATTCTCTCTCTTTCTCTCTCTCTCTCTCTCTCTCTCTCTCTCTCTCTCTCTCTCTCTCTCTCTCTCTCTCTGTCTCTCTCTGTCTCTCTCTCTCTCTCTCTCTCTCTCTCTCTCTCTCTCTCTCGGATGGCATAGTGTCACTGTCCTCCACGCATCACTGTAGTCCTCCACTCATACTGTGCTGTCAACAGAGCAGCAGCAGCAGCAGCAGTGTGTCTGACAGTTTGTCAGTTTGTTTGTCAGCTTGAATCCGTGTGTCACCTCTCTCCCCCGGTGCTCTCCTCTGGTGTTCTGACCCCACCGTTTCGAGATCCAGCCAGCTTCTCTGGCGCCCCTCCATTACCTGCCTAACCTTACAGTAGCTTCTGCTGTGGTACACTGCGCCAATTTTATTGATTTATTTATTTAAATCAGGGCCAAAGCACTCAAGTAGAGCAGGGTGATTTGGCAGAAAACATTGCCAGTGTGTCATATTTTCCTTTTTGTCTTCCTGGTGGCCGCTTTGGATAAAAGTGTCAACTAAATGTAATGTAATTTAATATTACCTCTCTGCTACGCAGAACCTGTTTTTGAGCTGTGTGCAAGTGGCTGTGTTCAGTCAGTGGCAAAGAGTGAATGCAACGCAGATCTGTTGATTTTATTATAAGGCAGTGGTCAGACAGGGTGATATAGTACAAAGTCCTTTTTCCATATAGGTCGATGATGTTTTTGCTGTACAATAGATCAAGTTTCAGTTGTATTTCATTGACCAGACAAATGGACAATTTACAGCTACGCTTTTTCAGCTCTTCCGGTGTAGCATACTCTGCCCCTATAGAGCCTTTTTAGTCCTGGATTTGACCCGAGTAGATTCCAGGCTTCGGTAAATCCATACCATAATAATCTGCTGTAAACAAGCCACATGTGTGCACAGGTTCCCTCACGTGGTGTGATGTTTAGCTTGGTGTTTACGGAAGGTAATCCTAGTGGCATGCTCTGAAGCCATGCGTCAATATCACAGAGTGGACACATTGATAACGGCTGGCAAACAGAGAGAGTGAATCAGGATTTGTTCTGAGGGCCTTTGAGGGTTTTGTTGCCTGTGTGTGTGTGTGTGTGTGTGTGTGTGTGTGTGTGTGTGTGTGTGTGTGTGTGTGTGTGTGTGTGTGTGTGTGTGTGTGTGTGTGTGTGTGTGTGTGTGTGTGTGTGTGTGTGTGTGTGTGTGTGTGTGTGTGTGTGTGTGTGTGTGTGTGTGTGTGTGTGTGTGGTGTATTGTGCTGGGCTGCACTGAGTAAGTGTGTGTGGGCTCATTGTTGTCAAGAGGTCCATTCAGGAGCAAGGTTTTTCACACACACACACACACACACACACACACACACACACACACACACACACACACACACACACACACACACACACACACACACACACACACACACACACACACACACACAAACACACACACACGACCGTCACCCACCGTCACACAAATGTAGCCTTCCTGCACCCCCTCCCCTGCTGTGCGCTATGTGTCACCATCTCACTCCTCCATTCGTTAACTTTTCTCTTAACCAAAGCCATTCTTATTAGACGAGACACATCAAAGTGCCTCTGCGCTAATTGGGGAATTGGACACCCCCCTGCGAGAGTCGAGTTATCCTCAAGCTGAGTGTGGTGTGTGTGCTCTTGTGCTAACACCAGGAATCAAAGTTGGTGTTAGCAGAGTAGAGCCTAGATAACTGTATTGTCACTGTGGTGGACTCCAACGCAGTCTCACCCCAAGTAGTCAATTTCTGACTACCTTGGACCAGACGGCAATTTTTGACGTCTTGGGTATTCCTTCCACGTCACATTTTGACTATGTGGCCTAACCCTAAACCTATTCCTAAACCTAACCTCAATGACGTTATGCTGCCACAAGGGGGCGCCTTTGAGGACATAGTCAAAATGTGACGTGGAAGGAATACCCAAGACGTCAAAAATTGCAGTCTTGGGGTGTCAAAAATTGAGTAGTCAAAAATTGACTACTTGGGGTGAGACTGTGTAGTGGAATCTATACAGCAAACGAGTTATTGCAACAGGTAGAGAGTAAGATCAAATATACTCTATCATAGGGTGTAAAACTTGAATATCAACACTTGAACACCAAGTGTTGAGAGTTGGAGTTACTGCTCTTTGATGGAGTGTATTTGATGCTACTTTGTAAACCTTGAATTAACATGGTTCCGTTTACTACACACAGTATGCACTGCTGTGATGTGGTGTGCTGAATGTGTTCCTATGGGGAGGTTACCAAAGCTGTGTTCATCAAAGCTGATAGATTATTCTCTCTGGCATCAGTGTTGAAAGACCTTTGTTAGAGTTCCCTCATGATGGTGTGGCTGCTGGTTGAAGCCACTGCAAAAAAATGACAATTTGTTGTTGCTGCTGATTTTGCTGCTGCTGCTGCTGCTGCACGGGTTGCAGGAAGCTTGTTGACAGACATAGCGTAAATGCTTCAGCAAGTGGTAGAGGATTATGTTGGATGTTCCATAAAGGGTTTACTACGAGGTAATAGCTGGATAACACAGGGGATTGGATACTTTGATAACCTACACCGGGTAATGACAATGGCAAAAAACAACAACATTTAGCTTGCTTGTCAAAGTATTATTAAGAGCAGCAGCGGTTCTACTGGGGGCCCTATCAAAATCAAGACATGGGGGCCTTTCCAATTAGTTTTGCTTGCATTTTATATGGTGGGGTTGAGTGTTGGGGGCCCATACAGAGGGCAGAATTTGTTGGGGCGCTAGACAATTGCCTAGTATGCCTATTGGTAAAAACCGTCTCTTATTAAGAGGTAATAACTGCAGGATTCTTCTCTCTGGTAGCCTATCAGTGTTGAAAACCCTCCCTGAGCCTTTGTTAGAGTTCCATCATGATGTGTGTAATAGTTCTATATGGACAAGTAAAACCAGACCATTTGGAATACAGTGTGTGGCACTGGATTTGATCTGCTGAATACAGAATTCCCATCACTGAGCATGGCTGTGTTTGCAGCATAGTATGAATGTAGCGTTATGTCGAGTATTATGCACTTAATCTCTGCTGCACTTTAAGTGTGTGTGTGTGTGTGTGGGGGGGGGGGGGGGGGGGGGTCAAGCACTGGTGTCACTTTTACCTCTTTTTGCACTTTACTTGGAAACCTGCTGCTACTAAGTATTGTACCCCAAACACAATTTTGTTGCCTTTTTGACAATGACAATAAATTCTTGAATCTTGAATCTTGAATCTTGAATGTAAAAGTCCACCCCTGTTCAGTCTTCCCTCATGATGGTGTCGTGTGAGGACAAACACTGGCTTTCTGCTGTTTTGGTGTGGTTGGGTTGACTCTGGCGGTGTTTACAGTTTTTCTCGATTGGTTTGGCTAATTTCTCGAAACTGAGATGACATTCTCAAAACAACACAGACAAATCTCCAAACCAACTTGCAATTTCCCACAACAGAATGGCATTTTCATTGCTTTCATCACATTTCAAATGCTTTGTACATGTCTCAAATGTTTACATCTTGACAGATGGCTATGTACAAGTACCCTACAGTTGACACATTGAGCATACATTTAGCACATTTTCCAAATAAATTGACCTTTCTTATCTAAACGAATTAGACTATTCTCAGTCTAATGGTTGCCCTCTCCAAAACATGTCAGCATGATTTCATTGTATGAGTCATCATATGCAAAGTAGTCTACACAATTGTCAAAACAGTCAAGGACATAATATTTTAAGAATTTCTTTACTGTAAACAGTAAATTCATGACCGTGTTCAACAGGCCAGATGGTATTGTAACTTTAGTAGTTTGTAGAAAATAATTTTACAACCGTGTATACTACAGTTTCCTCTGTTATTTGGCTAATTTCTTGACATTTTTTCAAACGGCATTCTGTGGAAGGAATTTAGTTTCGACACACTGTTTTTGGAGTGATATGAGCAAGTGATGAGGATCCATGGTGTTATGCTGAACCATCCAGTTCATTTGGACAGAATGACTAAATGAATGCAAATGAGCCAAACCAATTGAGAAGGATATATGCCATTTTTATGGTACTGACTATTTATGTGGGAGAAGGTTTAGTGCTGATGCAAGAATGAGCTGTTTTGGGAGGTATATGACATTTTGCTAGTTATCTGAAGTGTTGTGCAGAAGTGTAAGAATGTTTGGCCAAATGACCCAATGGTTATGGGAATGTCATCTCAGTTTCAAGAAATTAGCCAAACCAATCGAGAAAAACTGTAAAAGGCCATGTCAGTCCCCCTACTGTGGACACAGGGAAAGCAGAAGTGATGATGCCTCCATGATTCATGCGATGAGTGTTGACTTGACTTGACTTGTTGAGTTGAAAGAGTCCCCCATAACTGTGTGCTGTGTTAGGGGTTTCGTTGGGGCGAACAAAACTGTGTTGAAAAAAATGCACCGCTAGCCTCTGTCAACCTCTTGTGATAGATAGATAGATAGATAGATAGATAGATAGATAGATAGATAGATAGATAGATAGATAGATAGATAGATAGATAGATAGATAGATAGATAGATAGATAGATAGATAGATAGATAGATAGATAGACTTTTATTGTCCCCAAGGTGAAATTTGTTCTCACCACCATCAGTCTTGTCACTGCCTACATCAGGCATACATAAGGCATTCATAACAGATATCAAAATACCAAACACAATTGTTGACATATTATACATTGATGACAGTCACATACTAGATACATACCCACTCAGACACTGACAGACAGCACATAACACAACATGTTGTTGGTGTGAGTGTGGCGGACGGTGATTAAAAATGCAAGTACAGACCTTGGGACTGTATGTGGTTGTTTCTGTCTTGTTGGGGTGAGTGTAACAGTATTTCACCTCTTTGCGCAGAGGCTATGTTATAACCTTACTGCCATCAACATTGTAATGACCAAGTCTTAATCTGTTACTTAAGGCTCTCAGTAATGTCATAGCAATGTTGTTATGATGTAGTTGAGTCTTTTCAGCAACGAGCTGGTGGCGGGCTCATCTGCACAAAGAGGCTACAAGGACATGTCAATGCACCATTGAGGCCAAATGAGGTCACTGGAAGTAAGAGTGATGATGCTGACGTATAACCCCCGCCAAACCCCCGTAGGATGGAGTAGAGTCCGCCCATCATGGCTGTCACACAAGCAGTGGTGTAGTCTACGTAGAACGCGGGTATACAGTGTATACCCACTTCTAAATTTCAGAGATTTCAGTATACCCACTTAAAATTGATTTATCCATTGTTTTGAATAGCACAAATATATACAGTATACCCACTTCAAAAAATGCTCAAATATACAGTATACCCACCATAAAAAAGTAGACTACACCACTGCACACAAGGACACGTAAGCTGTGTTTCAAAATTCGGCCCCAGCCAGCAGTCTGTTAAACCTCTAGATGTGCTGCTGTGATCAGGTGGGGTGTAGTGTTTTTTTAGTTTTTTCAAGTGTTTTTTTAGGCTTTATTGTTTTATTTTTGATTGGACAGTTTGGAGAGATGACAGGAAATGAGTGGGAGGGAGAGACGGAGGAGGATCAGGAGATGACCTCGGGCCGGAATCGAACCCGGGTCCCCAGCGTGACCATGCAGTGCCCTACCGTTTGAGCCATGGCAGGGCCAGGTGGGGTGTGGTGTTGATTAAAAGGCTCCCCTAAGCCTATGCTACGCACGTGTGTCACAGGCCACCGCGGTGGCAAGTGAGGACACGGGGAGCAGGAGTGATGATGTTGATGAGCCGCCCCCGCCCCCGCCCCCGCCCGCCCGGTCCCGGCCGCTCCTAGCCGCCCCGTACTCACTCACCCGCCAGCTGTGGGGGGGTGAGATGCATGCTGGGAACTCTAATGTGTTTTTAATGGGCTGTCGACTTGCTGTGTGCTTGTGTGTTAGTGTGTGTGCATGTGTCATGAGTTTGTGTGTGTGTATGTGTGTGCGTGTGTGTGCGTGCGTGCGTGCATGTGCGTGCGTGCGTGCGTGTGCGTGCGTGCGTGCGCGCGCGCAAGAGAGCACACGTGTGTCTGTGCACTTCAGTGTGTGTGTGTGTGTGTGTGTCTGTGTCTGTGTCTGTGTCTGTGTCTGTGTGTCTGTGTAGCAGTGGTTTGAGGCCCGTGGGGCTGTAGTGCTGATTGATGAGGCAGCAGAGCAGAGCAGTGAGTGACACAGCAGAGCAGAGCCTACTAGCAGCAGCACCCACAGCAACAGCAGCACAGGAGGAACAGCCAGCCAGCACCACAAGTAGCAGTAGCACTACACTACATTACATTACACTACATTACAGTACATTACATAACATTATGCAGACTCTTTTATTCAAAGTGGCTTACCAAAACTGTGTTATATACAGGAATTGGGGGAGTATAGCATACACAGGTAAGGGGGTTTAGACATGTAGTGTGCTATATTACATTGCATATCATTACATTGCATTGCATTTAGCAGACGCTTTTATTCAAAGTGGCTTACTAAAACAGGACATAGACTGCGCTGCGTGGGTAGAATGTGTGGGTAGAATATACAGGAATTGGGGGGGTATTAGCATACACAGGCAAGGGAGTTTAGACACGTAGGGTTAGTTTTATTGTTTGGTTGTTGTGGAAGCTCAATCAGTAGAGAAGAAGAGAGGAGAGGCAATACAGAGTTTGTCTCCAACACAGCTGCAGACTGCTGTGCCATGTGACTCAGCAGAAATACAGTCCTGATACTGCTGTTACTGTTACTGCTGATGCGGATGTAGCTACTGCTGCACAGGTTGTTTGCTAACAAGTGGAAGCTGACATGGCTGTTTCATTAACTGCTTATAAATATGTAATAACGTGGATGGGATAAAGCTGTTATTGCTGCTGCTGCTGCTGCTGCTACTACTACTGATACTGATACCAGAGATTCTTTAAGTACATAGAGATATGCCAATGTAATAGGTTGCTATGGGCACCTAACATGACCAGGTTCCGGTCTGCCTAAAGGGGCGTGTCATAATACTCCTAGCATTGAATAGAACAGTCCTTAGGTCTGCCTAGGTCTGCCTAAAGGGCGATCCCCCCCCCTCCCCCTTGCAATAATGTAACCCGGAAACAATGGGCCAATTGAACCTCTCTCTCTCTACTCTCTCTGCTGATACTGCTGCTGCTACTGTCACTACTGCTGCACAGGTTGCGTAGAGCTAGATAGGCTACTTCCTGTATGCTAACAACAAGTGGAAGCTGATATGGATGTTTCATTAAGTGCTTATGAATAGGTAATAATGTGCATGGAATAAAGCTGTTATTGCTGCTGCTGGTGTTGCTGTTGTTACTGCTGCTGCACAGGGTGCGTTGGCCAGACCGACAGACAGGCCGTAAAGGCTTATAGTAACAAGTGGATGCTGATGTTGATATGATGCTGATGTCAGTGTTTCATGAAAGCCTTATGAAGAGGTACGGTGATAACACAGGATGAAGCCACTGCTGTTGCCATAGTTGCTGCTGCTGCACAGATTGGAGGGCTGGAGGACCTGGAAATAGCATAAAGTTGCAAAAAGGCTGTTTGTAACTGGCTATTGCTGCGGCTCAGCACTATTGCTCTTGTTCTTGTTGATACTGCACACAATATATTGAGTAGGTTAAAGCCAAGGCAAAAAACACAACTGGTTATTGCTGCTGGTTTTTTTTTTTTGCTGCTGCATGGGTTTCAGGAAGCTTGTTGACAGACAGGGCATACATGCAAGTGGAAAATGAGGTTGAATAAGTTATTAAGGGTTTATTGAGGTAATAACTTACAAGGGATAACACAAGGGATTGGATACTTTAATAACCTACACCAGGTAATGACTTTGCCCAAAAGAAAAAAAAACAACAGTTACTGCAGCTTGCTTGTCAGGGTATTATATTAAGAGGTAATAGCTGCAAGGCATGGCAAAAAAGTTGGCTTGAAGCGGTACTAATTCCAATGACCTACAAGGAATAATGACATTGCGAAAAGAACAATACAATTGGGCTTGTCATTGTGCTTAGTCTGTCAGGACTGCATTAGCTGTTGGCACTTCATGTACACCTGACAATAGGCCAAACTCCCTCCAATGTTAAACTGTTCATTACAAAAGCTAATGATGTCTCTATTAATCGTATGCATAATTAAGTCTTATGTAAGCCTATTAGTATCAAGGAAATCCTGAACGTAACCTTTCAGCACTGTTATTATCTAACGGCTGCGTTTTGTGTTGTTAATTAACATGGCCTCAGCAGCAATAGAGATGTCTTCACGCTGCATAGCTGGGTCTGATTTTAAGTCTCCCCCTTCTCCAAGTCATGCAGGGCTGGACATCCCACGTTCAGACAGTACCAACCCTGCCGCATACAGTATTTGCTTTAGCCAATTCAATAAAACCGCTTACTTACCAGTACACACCCCTTCAGCCAGGTTAAGGAGCTAATTCAAATGACCTGTGTTAGAAGCACAGGCTGAAGGAATATATATCTGACCGCACAATGACTTTCTCAGTCCATTTCGTCTGTCCCTGCACCACTGTAAGTGCTAGTCAGAGGTCAGGACATGTTGTTTATTATAAAAGGAAAAGTTGGAACAAGTCTTGTGTGTCGTTTCTCAACAACTCTGTGTCATTGCATACCGTAGCTGTGAACGTAGATGCCAAATGGAGGAGGGGCACGGACCTTTTTGCGCACCCAAAGATTGATCTTGATATTTGTCTTCTGTCTGCTTGTGCCTTTTTTGAGTGTTTGTTTCAAAATTTTGATTGTGACCTCCCAACGTTGACCTGCAGCTGGCATCTTTGGCTGTGAGAACGACCGTGTGTCTGATTTTTAAGTCCTTGCTTTCCCAGTCATGTAGAAACAACCATCGCTACTGTTCAGTATTTGTCAGAGATCAGGACATGGTTTTTGTAACCACATAATGTACACCGTCCCACCAGCGGAACGCTGTAATAGCCATTGAAAAGTTACACCACTAAGTCTTCACCACTATGACAAAACACAGGGCAACCATTTAGTAATGCGGTACGACTTGGTCATTGCCATTCTGGTAACCGCAAACTTAAAACGCACTGTCTTAGAGGATAAAGAGGAAGACTCGCAACACGTCTCTCTCTTGATTGGACCACAGGACCATTATACACCTGAACCTGGTGGCCTTTTGTGGGGTTAGTTACCTAACTACACTGCTGAGCTGGTAGTCATTGCATTCCATAACTGTGAGAACGACCGCGTGGTCCCTGCTTTCCTAGCCGTGTAGAAACAGCCACCACTACTGTAAGTACTTGTCAGGGGGTCAAAACGTGGTTATCGTAAAGAGGAAGACAAGTCTCCGGGAACAGAACATGTCTCTTGTCTGGATCACAGCCAAGTACTTGCTCCCTGCTCTCTCTCTCCCTCCTTCCACAGAAAGCTCCCTTTCGCCGAGCGTACAGGAAACACATGCGAGGGGTCCTGACCTCTAACGGCTGTTATCAGCGCACGCTGGCATGCAGATACCCATCAGGAGAAAGGGCGGGCGGGAGAGGGCGGGCGGGATAGATGGTGGGCGGGAGAGAGCGAACGAGAGAGCGAGTTGGCTGGGGAAAAAACAAGTGGCTCATGCTCGGCCACAGCAAGTAGCGGTGGTTGGTGATTGACTCTGTGGCTCCTTTACAGTCCCCCCCTGGGCTAGAGATGGGGGAGAGGAAGGGCAGAACAGATCTGCATCTTTAAGGCCCTGTTAAACACCAGACTCTCTTGGGACCCACACAATTAAAGACCACCACCCTCCTCTCCTCTCCTCTCCTCTTTTCTTCTCTCCTTTCTCTTCTCTTCTCTTCTCTTCTCTTCTCTTCTCTTCTCTTCTCTTCTCTTATCTTATCTTCTCTTCTCTTCTCTTCTATGCTTTGCTCTGCTCTGCTCTGCTCTTCTCTGCTCTTTTCTTCTCTCTTTGCCTCTACTCTCCTCTCCTTTCCCATCCTCCCGTTTTTCAAAATCTCGCCTCATCCTCTGATGCAATCAAAGGGCTCCATGGCAACCATTTTTGGGAGTGATTACGCCCCCCCCCCCTCTCTCTCTCTCTCTGCAGCCACTGTGTTTGTCCAAGCTTGTAATGAGCCTGGGGCCAGTTCATGAGCAAGTGTTATTTGCAGCTGTAGTTAAGAGCTATTGATGGATATCAAATGTCTACCACAGTGGGCTATGTACTTACAGGGGCAGCTTCCAATGCACTGATTTTGTGTAAGACACTGCGACATCATCGTGCATGTGATTCTTCATAATTAATTAATCAGGAATTTCCGATGTTTTCACCTGAAAACTAAAGTGTATCACTACTGTTATTAAAGCAAGCACACAATGTGTAGCCTATATACTGTATTTTCCTGCTTTCTGGCCTTTGCCAATCACAATCCCTGTGCATTATGGGTTTTACCTACACTGTTGAACATTAGCTGTAGATTTTACAGCTAATAGCTGGCATGAATGACAAAACAGCAAGCGTCTGTAATATTTAACTGTAGAAACTACAGCGATTTGTTACGGTGTTCCGTACGGTATCTAAACACATGTAGTAAAAGAGAGCACGTCTTTCTCATTCACTGTTATAGAGTCCAGTTATAGAGCTCGAAAGTCCCGCCCCTTAGTTCCGCATTTCACGGGACCTAAGCTGACCATCTAACAACATGGTAGCGTGTAAATATCTTCCGATCACAGTCATTATATGCGCTGGGCTCCAAATATGCTGTTTAAGAGGCTAGATAAAGATTATTCATGCAGAAGCATCAATGTTTTGTTCCGAGGCCGTTTGCATGAAAAATGTGAAGAAACACAGCTTTCTAAAAAGTTTGGGGGTTCGTACGAAAAATTAAACAAAAATATCAGAAACAACATATGTGGAGCTCGTGGCACAACTCGAAGGGGAACGACATATCATTTTAATACCGCCATTGGATTGCATACTACGATTTTCGGCTAAAAACGCCGTTGAGGTCCCATGAAATCGGGGGAAGTGACGTCACTTTCGAGCTCTATTTGGGAGCTGCTGTGAACAGTGACTGATAGGTTGTCTTCACGTGCCACTCTGACATGGGTGGAGGGATCATGACGCCCAGACTCTGGCTCCGCTCTATTGGATTAATCAGCCTCGTAAATGAGCTTTGTTGTGGGTAAATAAATGTCAGCCAATCAGTCAGCTCAAATAACACTGACTGGACATCAGATGCAGAGAGAGAGAGAGAGAGAAAGAGAAAGTGAACATAGGAGAGAGAGAGAGAGAGAGAGAGAGGTGAGAGAGAGATACAGTACAGGTGACAGTAGAGGTGAGATGGCCGATTAATTTATTGCTAATGAAGATCATGATTATATTCAGGTCAAATTTAATCGATCATAGATCTTCCAATAATGTAGCTGATGTAGTTTCTGACAAAAAGGAAAGGCTCCACAATGTGAATTGTATGCTAATGGTTTTTATTACCAAGTACCATGTAAATGAAGCCATTCTCTGATATACTGTATGATGTTGTCTTGAAAGAGGTTTCAATCAAGGTGCTCTCATGTTGTTAGTAGGAGAAATTGTGAAAAAAGTGAGGAAAATGATAATGGATGCTATGGAGAAACATACCATGATCATGTCTTTTTCATGGTACACTATATCAAGATTATGTTTTCCCTTCACGATCAGCTCTGCATTAAAGGTGGTACTGTTAAGATCCAATGCTGTAGCAGTGTGGAGTATGGGGGTGGGCTTGATATATGAAATTGATATATGAAGTCTTCACGCTTGGTCCTGTTCTGGTACATAATGCATTACACTCTGGATTAATGCATAGCTTACTATTTTAGAGATTTGGACTAGAATGAGTCCATCCTTCCAAAAGGGCATATTTTGTCCACGTCCAGGCTGCTTTTACAAAAAACAGTGCGTTCAAATTTGGCCCATTCCCACTCACTAAATCCCATAGGTAGACGTTTATATCGGTTGGTGCTTTTTCAGTCCTGGGAAAATATGCCATGTGCAAAAAAACTTGTGCCAGTTTTGCTGCTCTTGTACAAACATGAATTAGGGTTCATGGGGGACAAAAAAGAAATAGAGATATACAGGATCCAAGATCCAGTTCCGGATCCGGCAGGATAATAGAGTTTTTCAGACTATCCGGATCCGGCGGGATCTTACAGTAAGCAGTGAATCCGGTATCCGGCAGTCACCTAAAA
>NC_085865.1:36741086-36766086 GCF_034702125.1 Engraulis encrasicolus | reverse complement strand
TGCAGTGGGCATTGTGTGCTGGCCCTCATAACAACTGTTACCATAACTTGAAGTTCAGCATACTGAACTTTAATACAAACACCTTTTATAGACATTTGTTTCCATGAAGAGCCCTTATTGTGAATGTGTAGAAAGTGGAATTAATATGCTTCTTACTTCTGAAGAAACCAGGCTTCTCTCCTTTATCCACCACCATATCCTGAAATCATAACATTGTTGAGGAATTGAATGTCGATTGTTGCCAGGATACCATAAAGATTTCCCATTCTAGAGTCTCTGCAGTGAGAACGAATCGA
This sequence comes from Engraulis encrasicolus, assembly GCF_034702125.1. Classification (NCBI taxonomy): domain Eukaryota; kingdom Metazoa; phylum Chordata; class Actinopteri; order Clupeiformes; family Engraulidae; genus Engraulis; species Engraulis encrasicolus. The sequence continues at coordinate 36,765,790 of NC_085865.1, read as the reverse complement.
ATTACAATAATCTATCGTATATACATGGACATAAAAACACATACAGGTTTGTTCAAGTTCACCCCTTATCCTGCGTATGAATCATGATCTAAACCAGGATAAGCCTCAATGTCTGAGCGCTGTAGTGCTTCTAAACATGTGATGCCTTCCAGGTATGTTACTAGGTCTTAACTGAAGACATGGCCCTGTCTCCCCTGAGATTACTCTTCAAGGAAATGAGTAATATCTTTGCCAGGTCATTAAGGTCCAGCCATGTTTGCTTCTGTGAGCTTAAGTGCACCTAGAAAACACTTTTACCCCGAGGACATACCTAGAATAGCACTTTTATTTAATTCCAGGAAAGTCAGTCGTGGTAGTCATCACTGGTTGTTGCCCGCTTGTATTCTTCAGCATTAAGGTATGACTCATCGTGCTGCCATTTTGATATTTTGAATCACGACATAAGTGATGAAGTTTTTCTTCAAGGATGAACAGAAGTCCACAATGACTACGGTCCAGATATGTAAATCCAATTTGTGATCGCAAACCACATGTACCACTCTTACTGTGTGTGTGTGTGTGTGTGTGTGTGTGTGTGTGTGTGTGTGTGTGTGTGTGTGTGTGTGTGTGTGTGTGTGTGTGTGTGTGTGTGTGTGTGTGTGCGTGCGTGCGTGCGTGCGTGCGTGTGTGTAGTGACAGCAGTGATGTTCTTGAAGGACATGGTGATTTCTTAGCACTCAGGAAAATACTTTCTTTCTGTCGTGGATAGTAGTGCAGAGTGTGGGCATGTGTGTGCGTGTGTATGTGTGTGCGCACGTATTTGGCTTTATTCATGATTCATGATGAATCCAAGAGCTTCGTGATAGGTTTTACATGTGACAAGATTCTTTTATTATAAATTGCTGACTTCACATAAAACAACTGATAAACCTGTCTCCACTCACAGTTTATCTATCAAAGAAGCTCTCTCAGTTGCTACACATTTGATTTCAAATGGTAAATAAATATTAATTGTTTGAACTGTCAGATAACAGAACAGGACCTCTCAGGATTTTCAATATTATATCGTAGAATACCTGGCATGACTGGTAACATGAAAAGAAAGTCCATCCCAGCGATTCGCTTCATAGATTGAAAGCTAGACAGAGCATTGTAATCAGAAGATAGAGCCAGTCTAGATTCATGGACCAGCTACGATGGTCCCCTATGGTGTGCGAGGCTACACCTGTAGGGTTGGTCTAGTTTTCCTAGACTATGACGTGACAAAAGACACTGGGTTGACAGACAATAGCTTGACATTAATAGACTTGTCTGGAAGTCATAGCCACGACACCACGACAATAAAGCTCATTGTAGCTTAACCTGACCAGCCTCATGTGCTTATATAGGCCCCTAATCATCAGAGGTAGACCCAGGCCAGGGGCTCATGAACCCAGAACGGGAGCAAGAGTCAGTTGGAGCACAGCATTACTTCAACCCTAACCTGACTTGACTGTCTTGTTGAGGTGAATCCCATGGCTGGAGGCCGTGTAGTCCATGACTGTATTATCACCCAGTGAGCAGACGCAACGTCTCCTGATTGGCTGAGCAGGTGTACTTTATTCCCCGGTAGCAGGATACCTATGATGTCATGCGAGCGTGCGGGCGTCCAAGTTGCTTCTTCTCTAACTTTCTGGCGAAGTGCCATTACTAGTTCTATCGCATCTGGTTGTCTAGTCAAGACCGCGTCGTTAGTTCTATCGCATCTGGTTGTCTAGTCAAGACCCCTTTACTAATTCTATCGCATCTGATTGTCAAGTCAAAAGCCCAGTCGTCAATTCTATCGCATTTGGTTGTCAAGTCACCAACATTCTGCGCGCGTCCTTACATGCCTCCGATAGAGGCGCGTCTCACTAGACTAGGAAGTGGTGCCCATGGCAACGTACCAAGCGCAGTGGTGAATCTACTTTATCACGAAGCCTTATACACATATTAAGAAATTAATACTTAAATGCTGGTAACCAGGTGATAAGCGGAATAGCGGCCTTCGAGGTGTCCCGATATCAAGGGAAAATGGACTTGGCGAAGCGAACAGCCCTTCGGCTGCGCCGTCGGGCTGTTTAGAACGCTCCGCCTCGTCCATTATTTCCCTTGATATCGGGACACCTCGTCGGCCGCTATTCCATACTTACTGTATGTCTGAGCTCGACTGCAGCACAGTCGGACTATGTCTTCCCTGCTGACTGACCTGTGCTTGTCTGTCTGTCTTGGCATAGGCACCCAAGGACAATACATTTAACTTGCTGCGTGTGTGTGCGCACCTGCATGCGTGCGCGCATGTGTGTGACAACCATGAGTACTGTGTGTGTAGGACAAATATAGTGTGTACTTCATGTCTCTACTTGAGTGTAGTGTGTCTTGCCTGCTGACTGACGTGCGTCTACCTTGTCTGTCTGTCTCTCTGTCTTGTTTGCCACAGAGAACCATGAGTACTGTCGAGGAGGAGTCGGACCACATGATACCATGAAGAGAAGCCTGCAGGCCCTGTGCTACCAGCTGCTGAGTAAGACACACACACACACACACACACACACACACACACACACACACACACACACACACACACACACACACACACACACACACACACACACACACACACACACACACACACACACACACACACACACACACTCACACACACACACACACAGTTATTCCTGAGGAAGGGGACACTGGTTTCAAAGCAGTGTGGGGAAACTCTTCTCCCAGTCGCTACACACACACACACACACACACACACACACACACACACACACACACACACACACACACACACACACACACACACACACACACACACACACACACACACACACACACACACACAGACACACACAGTTATTCCTGAGGAAGGGTTTCAAAGCAGTGTGGGGAAACTCTTCTCCCATTCGCTACACACACACACACACACACACCAAACACACACACACACACACACACACACACACACACACACACACACACACACACACACACACACACACACACACACACACACAACACACACACGCACGGGCACACACAGGTCTTTGTTTTTTTGCTTTCAGCTAGTGAGAGAGTGCTAGCTGCTGACGCATTCCCCATAGAACACATAGAGGACAGCTAGCACCGTGGTCCTCTGGTAGCTTACGTCAACAGGAACATTATCCTGGATGCATGAAAAGACAACTTGAACAACCCATCCCACCTGACCTCTCCCTCTTACACACACACACACACACACACACACACACACACACACACACACACACACACACACACACACACACACACACACACACACACACACACACACACACACACACACACACACACACACACACACACACACCAACTCTCAAGTGTTATTCTGCTCCAAAACATTTTGTCAAGAGACCATGTCTGTGAGTCATCTCTGGCATCTCCCTCCTAAGCAAGTACGACACGTCGAGTGTTCATATGTCTGGCTCAGTTTGGTGAGCTAGGCGGAGATGTGTGTGAAGGGGATTGAGGGAGAGAAGAAGAGGAAGGAGAAAGAGAGAGGACATGGAAGAACAGAGAAAGAGGAGAGAGAGAGAGAGGACAAAGAGGACGAGAGAGATAGAGAGAGAGATAAAGAGAAAGAGAGTAATAGACAGAAGACAGATGGAGAGAGAGGCCAAAGATGAAGAGAGAGAGATAGAGAGAAAGAGAGAAATAGACAGTAGAGAAGAGAGAGAGAGAGAAAGAGAGAAATAGACAGTAGAGAAGAGAGAGAGAGAGAAAGAGAGAAATAGACAGTAGAGAAAAGAGAGAGAGAGAGAGAGAGATGGAGAGAGAGAGAGAGAGAGAGAGAGTGAGAGTAATAGATAGAAGACAGAGATGGAGAGACAGCTCTGGGCTGTTCTGGCTGAAATCCAGCAGCGTGTTTGGAGGGATCGGGCGTAGCTGGAAGATAAACTCACATGGAGGTCCGTGGAGGCTGTGTGTTTGTCTCTACAATGTGGCAGTCGGGAAACGCTTGACAGGAGCTTAGGGCAGCATGACAGTGGGATATTGTTTCTGATGAGGGTAGGCATCCTATCTGTTCCAAACTATATACTTTGTGGACTTTTTGCACTGAGTTTGCACTCTGAATCCTATTGTCATGGATATGACTGTATTCAGGGGCTCTAAGTTAACACCAGACAACTGGCCAAATACTGGTGAAAGTTTGGCTTGTAGAAAAGAATTCTTACCAGCCACTTTGACACATTAGTGAGTGTATATCTGGCTAGTAAGATGTAACATCCACTAGCCAAATTTGGCTAGTAATGAAAAAAGTTCATTTATAGCCCTGACTGACTGTAGTATAAAGACCCTGTATGGTCCCCTCCGTGTCTGTCCTTATTTTGAGGATGGAGAAATGTATAACCGTCATTTCCAACTGACATGCGTGTAAGAAATACTTTGCTCACAATATTTTCCATCGTTGGCATGACACTTCATGAATTATCACCGGTTTATAGAGGCTAATCTTTGCAGGGGTAAATATCTGATCAGAGTGCAGAAAGTCGAGTTGTTTGTTCAAAGATAACGGTCGGGGAGAAAATGACCTAAAAACAGCACAGGCAGAACTTTCGTATCATCGGTTCCAATTCATCTTTCAGAGAAATAGTAGTACCGTACAAATATCTCAGCTTTCCACCCCAAAAGTGCCCTTGGCTGCTCTTTGATGGGGCTTGGCTGCCAGGCTGATTTCAGAGGGGAGGATAACTTCATTTTTTATGTCCGAAACCCTATTTCACAGCTGTGGCTCTGGCTCCTCTCTCTCTTTCTTTCTTTCTCTTTCTTTCTCTTTCTCTCTCTCTCTCTCTCTCTCTCTCTCTCTCTCTCTCTCTCTCTCTCTCTCTCTGGGCTGTCTCTGAGCTCCCTCCTCGCGATTCGTCTCTCTTTCGCTGACTGACTCGCCATGCTGTGACATCCCATGTTATGGACTCAGCACAGTCTCAACGCTGGTGGACTGGCGTTATTCTTGTGAATGAGCCATGCTATCTCTCTTACCCTAAGCTGAGACTGTACCTCCTACTCTGAACATTTAGGCCACCCTGTCCTGTCCTCCTTTGCCTACTCAGGAGAGCTGTATTAGAAACACTAAAAGCACCAGCTTATACAGTAGTTACACTGTATCACTTTGCTGTATGGACGTTACAGTGTCCATACACCTCAGTGTCCAATGTCCATACATTTCCAATAGCTGTATTTTCTGTCTTATGTAATGTGTTGAATAATGTATTTTCATGCAGGTACCGACAGCAGACTGGAAGGGGCGTATATATTGTTTTCTCTACAATACAGAGTACAGTATACAGTATCCTACTGTTTTCTGTCCCTGTTTAGTCAGTATGTTTTGTCTGTTATGTCATGTTTTGTTCAGCCTGCTCTCTCTCTCTCTCTCTCTCTCTCTCTCTCTCTCTCTCTCTCTCTCTCTCTCTCACTCACTCACTCACACAGACACAAACACACACACACACACACACACACACACACACACACGCGCGCGCACACACACACACACACACACTCTCTCTCTCTCTCTCTCTCTCTCTCTCTCTCTCTCTCTCTCTCTCTCTCTCTCTCTCTCTCTCTCTCTCTCTGTGTGATGAAGGTGGTCAAAAACAAAATTCTGCAGAGGCCATCTGCAGTCTCTCTCTTTGTAAGCTGCAACAATGATGTGTGTTCAACTTCACATTGTAGAGTACCCCAGTCACAGAGGGAGTGAGGGGGAGAGGGGTGCCAGCTCCAGCTGGATGTAGACTGCATTTGAGGGTCTCTAGGAGAGAGGGCAGTGGGCAGGAAGTTGTGGAAGTGAGCTCAACCTGAACCCCTCTGAAAACAGGAAGTTTTTCCCTCCTGCTCTTTAGATTTCTTTTGTTGTTGTTTCTCTCTCTCTCTCTCTCTCTCTCTCTCTCTCTCTCTCTCTCTCTCTCTCTCTCTCTCTCTCTCTCTCTCTGAGTTATTCCAGTAATGTCCCCATTGTTTGACAATTCGCTGCACTGCACAACACAAGGACTTTCATTTCTTTCATCAGTCTTTCTCCATCCCATCTATTTGAGCAATTGAGTCTCTCTCTCTCTCTCTCTCTCTCTCTCTCTCTCTCTCTCTCTCTCTCTCTCTCTCTCTCTCTCTCTCTCTCTCTCTCTCTCTCTCTCTCTCTCTCTCTCTCTCTCTCTCTGAATTGTAATCTGGATGTTGTGTTCTTTTGTGCGCTTCTTCCTGCTGTGTCTAGCTCTGCCACAAAAATGCTTCTTTTGTTTTGATCGATCCGGCCATCTGTACTGAACCACAAATATACAGACATCGTTGCTTGGCACTGAGATAAAATAAATTAAAACATAAAAAATGTCTTGTCATTTCCAGTGGGTGTAGAAAAGGGCATTGTTCAGTTGATATGTTTGGAATTAATGTTTTGTCTCCACAGCAACTTTGGAATGTTAACGATACAGTAGAAGATATGACATGGGAACATAATGGCAGCATTCTCTCATTGACGTTTTCCATTTATTCCACATGACGTTGTTTGCATTTACTCTTGTGGTGAAGCCATCTCCCCAGAGTGGAGTTCAACTTCCTGTTTGGAAAACCTTTCCTTCCTGTGGAACCACCAGCCCCCCAGCATCTCTCCAAACTCTCTCTCTCTCTCTCCCTCTCTCTCTCCCTCTCTCCCTCTCTCTCTTTCTCTCTCTCTCTCTCTTTATGTCTCTCTCTCTCTCTCTCTCTCTCTCTCTCTCTCTCTCTCTCTCTCTCTCTCTCTCTCTCTCTCTGTATGTCTCTCTCTTTTCCTGTACAAGCACGTCTGTAAATCAACTGGCATGCTAAAAACAGCACTGGGGTAAACACACACACACAAGGTAACACAAGCGACTTGTTGTTTTCCCGTTTGCGAACGGAGATAAACAAGCGTCGAGTTCAAAGATGCTACAATCGGCCCAGCGCAGCGCCGTTGTTGTGGAGCAGGAAGCCATTACCATGGCGTCATTACCATGACTGGCCTCTCTGAGCTTATCTCTGAACGCGCATCTGTCCCGCCCTGCCACTCCTCGCGAAACAGGAAGTGTCGGAATCTCTCCCGGAACCCCCTCGGGAGCGCTGTTCTGTCCTCGGGGACGAGGCCGCACCCTCCAGTGTGACGAGTGTTGAGTGATGACATTTTTTTTCCATTTGCCACACAAGACACGACCTTGGTGTGTGTTGTCTTGCTTTATATGGACAAAAATGTGTAGCTTTCTATTGAGCACTTGTCTCAGAATAGCAGTATGGTATGTCGCCATGTTGTATCATCACAGCTGATCCTGTAAAACTATTTTTCGTTCCTATCATACGTTTGCCTTTTGCACGTCCTTATGCCCATGTTAAGAGGAGGCGGCCTGTGCTTGGCTCATAAAAATGTCATAACACTATCACACATGGTGATAATTGTGAGTGACCAACCGGAGAAAAACAGGCCGCAAGTAGGCCTCAGAGGCCTAAGCTTTACAATGACACCTTATACATGGGAATCTTGTAATATCACAAAACGGAAAAGAAAATCACAAAACAAAACTGTCACAGCTTTTTTTCAGTTTCACTGTGAGAGACATACACCTATGTCCAGTGACAAGTTAGTTTAGCCAACAGAAAAGCTCAAAAATATCAATAAGCAGACTCTGGTAAACATCATACACATCAGCCTGGCCCTCTAGCCTGCAAGTTTACACTGTCAAAAAACGGTGGAAAACATGAATGAAAGCCCCTATCTGGTGATACCTCCAGTATCATGCAAAGTGCTCCAGTTGTCCTGAAGCAAATATGTGCTCTCGGTCGCACACAGTTGCATGTATAATTTAAGGCAGACAGCAAGCACGTTCCAAGCCTTACAGTTGTTGAAAAGACTTTACTAATATACTACTACAGCTTATTATATGGTGTGGCGTCATCTGTCGAATGCTCCATTCATTTCAACGGGGCTCCCCAACGTTCGCACGTCTGTTATTTTTCGATAACGGACGTGTTGGTCTATAACAGACCGCTGTCAATGGCAACAAGACTTTTCACTGCTAAAGCGACTTTTCAACAAGACTAATCAGCTGCTGTGATAGACAACACCTGTTGTCCTGGCTACCTAGCTGTTTCCTAGCGGTGTTCCACAACGGCACTGTTTTGTTTTGCGCAGCAACAATCTTTTGACATTAAAAACATTAAATAGGCCTAAAGAAATGTCCCCGCCATGTGTGAATCATTTAAGTATATCCATATAATAAGCGGGTTAACTTTCGGCGAGTCGGTCGCTTTGTGGAATAGCAGCACTTCAGAGAGAACAAGACCCCTCCGCTCCGCGTCGGGGTCTAAAGATTCTCTCTGTCGTGCTGCTATTCCACGGTAGCGACCTTCTCGCCGAACGTTAACCCTTACTTAATATAGAGCTCTTCAGCGTTGACGTCAACTTGTATGCGGCGTTTGGACTACCGGTTCCATGGCGATTTTTTACATTGCAAAACGCCATAGAGATTCAGGTTTGGCAAAAATATAAGTTGCACGCCAACAACGAACATTAGCGTGTCCCCGCATCCCTTTCTCATTAGTGGAACGGATCGTATCATCATGTTGGTGTATTCACATGTTAAATCATGACGATTTTAATTCAATATTGCTAACCCCTTTCTGATCATTAAAACTTCCGAACTACATACTTTCCTTTGGTTGCCATGGGTACAACCCTCCGCACGTACATGCCGGCGCCGCTTCTGTAGTCGCCAAAAGTTTCCGGGTTTAGCATATGGACGCAGCATCGTATTTATGTCGAAGTTTGACACAAAATGATCAACCATGTCATACCTACAGCCTATTTTTAACACCCTCGACAGTTTGCGGGGGTTCGCTAAGCGCGTGCTTGCACTCGGAGCTTATTTGAAACTGGCCCCTATTCATTCCCAATGGAAGCCGGAAGCCGATACGAACCAGGAAGTCCTTAAATGCTAACATGAAAGACTACAATCTACTACATGCTTCCGCGTTACTGAAGAACTCTATTACGATACATTGGCCATTGAAGTTTTGGTAACAGCAAATGTATTACAGGGGCCATGTCTTAACGGTTTATTTTAAGTTCATTATATGCAGTCTTACATCAGAATCACAAAATAAACAAAGCAAGTATCCTCAGGTATAAGTGCATGAATGTTTCAAAATCGGATTGACCTACAACCCTGTCTTAATAGATTAACAGCTTCAGATTGACCTAGAAAATGGTGTTAACTGATTGCTGCAAGCTCACCGGAGTGCTTGGATTAATTTTTGCAACTTTGCTTTTTGTACTGTTTGTGTGGGTTATCTGTTCTCGGGCTATGTTTTAATCAGTTGTGGGTTTAAACCCATGCAGCACAGCAAAGTTTGTACAGTACAGCACTTCATTGCCAAGCCCTCCCATCTGATCTGCCTAATTACCACCACCACCAGCAGCTAATTAAGTGCTGAGTAAGATAAATACCAACCAGGTGACGGGCAGAGTACATGCCACAGTGTTAATTCAACACTCTGGGAGTCAGATTTAACACTGACGGTGCTGATCCAACTCTCTTAAGTGCTTATTTTAACACTAGCAAATGAGTGTCTTTCCTCCTGGGCTGATGCGGGCTGCATTTGGCAGCTTGCCTTGGTGCCTGTGTGGCAGATTAGCCATGGTTTAAGCATGAGGGACGGTAGGGCATACTGTATACTGTACTGTTGTCCCAGGTGGTGGAGGGGGAGGGCTTTTTGTGGTGTGGTGCGGTGCGGTGGAGTCGTCTTGTGCGTCTGCTGGTGCCAGGCTAATCCTTTGATGGGGTTGCCCTTGCTCTCTCTCTCTCTCTCTCTCTCTCTCTCTCTCTCTCTCTCTCTCTCTCTCTCTCTCTCTCTCTCTCTCTCTCTCTGTACGTTTTGCCCCCTTCTCTCTTTACCTCACCCTCTTTACCTCTCTCTCTCTCTCTCTCTCTCTCTCAACCCCCCTTTCTCTCTTTATGTATGTATCTCTTTCTTTATCTCTTTTAAACTCTCTTTGTTCTCTGCCCTCTCTCTCTCTGTCTTTCCCTCTTCATCTCTGTCTGCAAGATAAAACTACTTATGGACATCTCTGCAAATCTGCACTGTACATGGTACGCTTTTTAATGCTGCCTGGGTACACGTAATCACCATGGGGCTTGATAGGGCTGCGTGTGTGTGTGTGTGTGTGTGTGTGTGTGTGTGTGTGTGTGTGTGTGTGTGTGTGTGTGTGTGTGTGTGTGTGTGTGTGTGTGTGTGTGTGTGTGTGTGTGTGTGTGTGTGTGTGTGTGTGTGTGTGTGTGTGTGTGTGTGTGTGTGTGTTGGATTATCCTTCTGTGTAGGGCAGGCCAGGCTGGGTGTGAGTTGTTGGTGATGGATGTGGTTGTTGTGCATTGTGGGTGTGGGGTTGGTACGGCTCCTATCCTAGGGGTTAATCGGTGGCTTTTTATGTGTTTTTTTCTTTTTCGTTTTGGTATTTGGTGATGCTGTAGGCACCAACTGAGCTGTGAGATCTGCGAAATCTGCTTCATCTGCAGATTGTCCTGAAGGAAACCCATCCCAACCCCCCAGCTTTAAACTACCATGTGGCAACTACAGCATAATGCTAAAGATCCACCTCTATCTCTCCATCTCTCTCCCTTTGCCTCTGTCTCTGTCTCCATATTTTCCCCTCCATCTCTTGGTCTGTCTGTCTGTCTGTCTGTCTGTCTGTCTGTCTGTCTGTCTCTCTCTCTCTCTCTCTCTCTCTCTCTCTTTCTCTCTCTCTCTCTCTGTCTCTCTCTCTCTCTCTCTCTCTCTCTCTCTCTCTCTCTCTCTCTCTCTCTCTCTCTCTCTCTCTCTCTCTCTCTCTCTCTCTCTCTCTCCTCGTTGCCCTCTCTCTCTCCAAGGTGAAGTCCATTCAGGATTGATCACCTATGGGCATATCTGCAGATCTGTACACTGCTGCTGTATATGCTTTGCTGGGCTTCCTGATTTGATTGATTGGGCCTACCGTAGCAGGAAGTTATGTGCGTTTTCCCCATAGGAATACTCTGTCAAGAGAAAAGACTGTTGGCTATGAAATGCTGTGCTGGCTCACGGTCAACCGAATGTATTTTACGTATTTTATAATTCAAACTGGGTAGTATTTTGTGTCATGCTGGAAGTAACGATGGTAGCCCACTGTAACTGTTGGCTATGGAATGCTGTGTTGGCTTGCATTCAGTTTGATGTATTGTATGTATTCAAAGTAGCGTACGTAGTATTTTGTCTCGTATAGGAAGTAGCAATGGTAGCCTAGTGTAACCAAGAGGAAGTTTGGCTTTGGAATGCTGTATAAGCTTGCCCTCAACTGAGTGTATTTTTTTCTTAATTCAAATTGCCTAGTTTTTTGTCTCATACAGGAAATGAAAACTGTGGCCACTGTGACAGAGTAAGCTTGGCTGTGGAATGCTGTGTTGACAGTTGAATGAATGTATTGTGATTGTGTTCAAGCTGTGTAGTATTTTGTCTCATAAAGGAGGTAGCAATGGTAGCCTACTGTGACAACGAGTGACCTTGGCTATGGAATGGTGTATTCACTTGTAGTCAGCTGAATGTCTTTTATTAATATTTCAAACTGCGTAGTATTTTCTCTCATACAGGAAGTCTACTGTGTCAAAGAATAAGTTTAGCTATGGTATGATGAGTTGGCTCTTAGTAAACTGCACGTCTTTTTTATTTACGTAACACACACACACACAAACATCTATTTTTGCCTTAAAGAGGAACTAACAATGGTAGCCTAATGTTGATCAGGAACTGATGAAGCAGTTGAGAAAATTACCCTTGCCAGTAGGATTTTTTGTAGAAAAGCCTCAATCCCAAGTGTAATTCTTGTATTTTACAATGGTGGGTTAACATGAGAGAAGTTTCAGTCAAAGCCTTCTTCAGCGTCTATGGTCTCCCGGCCTAAACCTTCATACATGGCTGAAATGGCCTTGAGCAAGACACCTAACCCCACATTGCTTCAGGCACTGTAAACATTACCCTCTAAATAACTACATAACAAAGTTCCCATATCACTCAGTCATTTTGGATAAACGTACAAGTTAATCTACTTTACTGGCAGTTTACAGTGAAATTTATTTTGCATCCCTGACTCCTACTGTAGTTTAATTTAAGAAAAGACAGGACATGCACCAACATCAGATTTATGCACATGAAGTACTATACATGTGGAGCATGACCGCGCGAATAGACCAGGCGCGATGCGATTCAAGTGACAGAGTGCAGCAGCAAGCGATACGAGCGATTGAAAAGACTAGGCGAGTATGTCCGTACAGGCAGAAGGCAAAGCATTCAAGCATTCCTATTGGCTGTGGTCACTGACCTCTATACAGTCATTGGTTGTCACGGCTTGTCGCCGAACCGCGTCATAGAAAGTTGAAAGGATTTCAACTTCAAACTGACGCGCTCGTCGCGCAGATCGCTCTAGTCTCCAGAATCGCTTTTGTCGCGCGACTCAATACAAAGTGAATTACTTCCGTCGCTCGCCTCGCTCTTGTCGCGTTAGGTGTATTTCTGTGGTAATGCACCATCAGGCAAACATGGAGCTGAGAGCCACAGTAACAGCCTGCCATAATCACAATGTAGGCATGAAAAAGGACACAGACATACAGTACATACAGGCCTACATACATAGTATTTTGGAGACATTATCTTCATGAATGACATTTCAAGGGGAAGTTTAATTGACTACAACTCTTTTGGAAAACAATGGTAGCCATCTTGGATCTGCTTGTCTTAATCATTCATCAGCAACTGGATCAATATATGGTCGCCTGTCGCAACTATACCCTGCTGGATAAAGGGGTGGGGTTGAGTGGCACGCTATTAAGTGCCACCACCACTGCCACTGTGGCAACGCAATTTATGAACGTCAGACGATGTTGTTGTGCATCGACTCGGCGAGAACGGGAGGAGACTTTATGAAAGTCACTCACTCACCACACTGCGGCTACTTAGGTATTCCAAACGCCTTTAATTTACAGTGTTTACCACACAAGAGTCTCCTCCTCCTCCTTCCCCTGTGATAAATCTTCCCCGATCCGCTGGTTAATGGATGTGGGTTGGCCCTCTTCTCGCGGAGATATAAATCAAGCAGGTAATTCGATGGTAATTTGACAAAGTTCCCAAAAACTGTCCCTGCCACAACGGCAACCCCCCCAACCCCCCACCCCAGTTGGGTTCTTCCAATAATGCGGAGAGGAGAGAGAGTTAAAATGAGACACATAGTGAGGGGATGAGCAATGACAACGGAGGGTTTTGGGGTTCATACCGGGTCATGGTGGCCAATCTTCACCTGCTGTCTGTTCTGTATGTCATGGCACATATACACAGATACACGTTTCACAGACACATACATCTATGCACAGATGCACGCATACACGCATTCACACACGCAAACACACGTGTGTGCACAGACACACACATGCATGCACAGATGCTTGCACGTACACACACACACACACACACACACACACACACACACACACACACACACACACACACACACACACACACACACACACACACACACACACACACACACACACACACACACACACACACACACACACACACACACACACACACACACACCTGATTGAAACACACATTACATTACATTGCATTTGGCAGACGCTTTTTAACCAAAGCAACTTACAATCGAGGACATAATCATAGCAACACATAACAACACTTCCAGATACAAAGTGCACAGGGAATATACAGAACCACAAGTGCAGATGCCAAGTAGAGTTAGTTTTTTATGTAGGCCACATTAACACACACAGACACACACACACACACACACACACACACACACACACACACACACACACACACACACACACACACACACACACACACACACACACACACACACACACACACACACACACACACACACACACACACACACACACTTGGATGCGTGCCCTAGCTTGATGTCCCGTTGCTGGATTTTAGACACGAGTACAGTGGATCGCCTCATTGAAATGGAAATGATTTGCTTTGAGGGCTTTTGAGGGTGTCCATTTTTCCCCTCTTCTTTCTTTTTTTAAGAGTGGGCAGAAGCAATCATGTCAACGGATTGCGCTGTCGCCGTCACGTGTAATTGGTTACTCGGTGGTGGTTGTGGTTACCGTGGTTGTGGTGAGGTGCTTTGTGGCGCCGGCCGACTGTCGTATGATTGTGTGCCAGGAGATCCATCCTCAGTTTCCTCCTGTACCGCCTGCTTTTCACCAAGGCAGTGCAGTAATCAGCTCTCATCGTTTTGCCTCTAATCACAATCACTCAGACACACACTGCCTCACCCTCTGACTCTCTCTCCGTCTCTCTCCGTCTCTCTCCGTCTCTCTCTCGTTCTCTCTCTCTCTCTCTCTCTCTCTCTCTCGCACACACACACACATGCACACGCACATGCGTGCAGACACACACACACACACACACACACACACACACACACACACACACACACACACACACACACACACACACACACACACACACACACACACACACAGACAGACACACAGACAGACAGACACACACACACACACATGGACTGACACACACACAGACTCAGGCCTCCTCATCATACATAGCCTTTTCTGAAGTAGCTCTTATGCTCAATAATGGTGCTAATAAAATCGTGCTTGGCCATGGTGGCCACTCCATCATCCAGCTCAGTAATTTACTCCCCATTTCCACAGCGCCCTTTATGCCCTCCACTCACAGACACACCTCTCCAAGTCCCCTCCTCTCCTCTCCTCCTCTCCTCCTCTCCTCCTCTCCTCCATCCACGACGTTCCTCGATCCATTTCTCTCATCTTTCATCTACCCGATTCCATCCATCTTTCTGCTCCTGCTTCATTCACCTGACTCTCTCCACTTCTCTTCATCATCATCATCATCATCATTATCATCATCATCATCATCATCATCATCATCCTCCTCATCACCATCATCATCATCCTCTTCATCTGTAGAACTATGTAAGAGAAAAAAATACCCGGCCGTCCATCCATATGTCCTGGGTGCTGGACTTCGTTAAGTATACTAAGAAAACAAAAGTCCAAGGCTCACCAAACACAGAGGCTCCTGTTACGGTTTTTGTTCTAAATCATGATGTTTCGGGCAACATGCCCTTTATTCACTTTAGAATCCAGTGCCACATATTCCAAATGACCCGACTTTACTTGTTCAATTCAACCAGGTGATTGACCTAATTGGACAAGTGAAACCAGGTCATTTGGAATATGTGGCACTGGATTGTAACTACAGTACTGAATCCAGGTTTCCCATCTCTGTTGATGATCAGCCAGGGATTCCTACCCCACTCTCCATCTATGCTGGCTCCAGTTACAGCCATACTCCATTCACCTCTCTTCTGCTCCTCTCTCTTCCACCCCCCTCTCCTCTCCTCCATCCCCCTTATTTCCATCCTCCTCTCCTTAGCAGCGTGTGCTATATCCGCCCCACTCTCCATCTCTGCTGGCTGCAGTTAGAGGTTTACTCCATCAGAGCAGTGCAGGTGGCAAATTACAGCTCCTCCCCCAGATTCATGATGCCCTGCTTTAACACACTGATAAGGATCCCACGCACGCACGCACGCACGCACGCACGCACGCACGCACGCACGCACGCACGCACGTACACACGCACGCACACACAGCAATGATGCATACACATGTACACTTGCAGATCCTCACTCGCACTCACACATACTCAAACACGTGCAAACACATATACAAGATTTAACACACCCAGACATCCAGACACACGCACGCACGCACGCACGCACACACACACACACACACACACAGCGTCACAAACACACACTATACTGCCGTGCAAAGGGCAGTAACTACATATTTTGTCACAATTGAATTTAGACTGAAAATGGTCTTCATATAACACCATCTTCATCTTGTGACAAAGCCTTGTGGTGCAAACATGTCCCATTTTACAGCTCTCCTCATATTGTTCACTTCAGGTCCGTCCAGTTTGCTCCATTTATGTCAGACATTCCATCACTTCATACCACTGATACCTTTCAACAGCTGACCTGGCTAGGTGCTATTCTCCTCTGTCATGTGTGTGAGTGTGTGTGGCGGGTGTGTGTGTGTGTGTGGGGGGGGGGGGGTTAGAAAGATACTAGCTGCGTTAATGTCTCTTAGAGTAGGGGCTCTCAAACTTTTTTGGGCTGGGAACCCCTGATGAAGTGGATAAAAAATCACAAGGACGCCCTCAAAAATGGCACCGAAAATTACAATGACCAAAATTGTTTGAAATAGTTTTTGTGATGCATCTGAAGTGGGACCTATGTAGGAATTGTTGTCGTTATTTTTGGTAGCCTCTTTGCACAGATTGGCCTGCTGGGAGCGGGCCCGTTCACTCAGCGCTAAAAGGATTGAACTACATCATAGCAGCATTGCCATGACATTGCCAGGAGCCTTTAAAAGCGGGCCTGCTGTGTAACCGTGTGTCTATCACAGTAGTGCATGGTGCTGTCGCATTCGGCGTGTCTTGCATTGCAACAAACTTTTTCATGTGACCGCCAGTGGCCCTCAAAACCCCCCACTTTGAGAACCACTATTAGAGGTGAAATGGCCTCCTTATGTTCTCTCCATCGACAGCTGTGCTGAGGTGTGTGTGAGCTGTGAGTAGGGACTCGGAAGGAGGGGGGGAAGGGACAATGGACCTCAATGCTGTACAGCAGTGTTTCCCAACCTGTTTTGTCTCATGCACCCACTTAGCCTTTTGTTGTCATATCACAAGTACTACCCCCTAACTCATACCCTATCTCCCTTACTCTATCCAAATCTGACTATGCTCCATACATTTGTGATTATTCATTTTTTCCACGTAATCCCTGAAGTGTGCTCAGGTATCCTCAGTGCTATGCGTGCCCTTGGTTGGGAATCAGTGCTGTAGCATACAGCAAGGTATGTGGCACAGCTCCAAACATCAGTTCCAGTTCCAGCACCAGCCTCAGTCAGCTTCAGCACAGGCTGCCAGGCCAGCCGGCTGGTTGGCTTTGGGGACACAGTTACCCTGTTGATAAATGGGACGCAACCTTGGATGACCACAGAGGGTGGAGGTGTGGTGAGGGTGGTGGTGCTGTTGGGTGCTGTGGGGTGCTGTGTGTGTGTGTGCGTGCGTGCGTGCGTGCGTGTGTGCGTGTGTGTGTGCGTGTGTGTGTGTGTGTGTGTGCGTGCGTGCGTGCGTGCGTGCGTGCATGCGTGCGTGTGTGCGTGTGTGCGTGCGTGCGTGCGTGTGCGCGCGCGTGTGCTTGTCTGTGTGTGTGTGTGGGTGTGTATGTATGTGTGTCTGTGTGTGGTGGGTGGGTGTACTATGACAAGGGATACAAATGCAGCTACCCATTTTGCTACACTGCACAAATCCCGCACACCATCCAACATGTGCACATCCTGCTGCTGTTTTTCTTTCTTTTTTCACTTTTCTTTTTTTTGTCATGATCTTTTTTATGGAAAGGCACACACACAAATGCACACACACATGCATGCCCAAGCAATAATAGTTGGCAAGTTGGCATAACACGCACAACACACATACTTACAATTACATAAACAACACACAGACGCACAGACATACACACACACACACGTGCACACACACACACACACACACACACACACACACACACACACACACACACACACACACACACACACACACACACACACACACACACACACACACACACACACACACACACACACACACACACACACACACACACACACACAGATCTATCATCTCATGCTCAAAGTAAAACCGCAGCCACTTAAACACACATTTTGCATCGGCATTAAACATAAGCATGTGCCAGGCGCATCTCAGTCCTCATCCGCATCATCAAAGCCACTTGACTCTGTACATTTTCAATGGGCGCTCGTTTCATTTCGTTAATAAGTGATGCTCTCTTATTATGCTCTAAGCCTCCACTTATACTGTAAGCTGCCTGCAATGCATTTTCAGTCTGTTTTGTAGTGCTGGAGGAGAGGTGATGCTTTTGTAGATCACTTAGGCAACTGTGTGTGTGTGTGTGTGTGCGTGCGTGCGTGCGTGCGTGCGTGCGTGTGTGCGTGTGTGTGTGTGTGTGTGTGTGTGCGTGTGTGCGTGTGTGTGTGTGTGTGTGTGTGTGTGTGTGTGTGTGTGAGAGAGAGAGAGAGAGAGAGAGAGGGGGAGAGAGAGAGTTGTGTGCTTGTTTGTTTATGTTTTCATAAGGTAGAATACAGGGATGTAGATGTTGTTTATACCTATTTTAGACTAGCATTTGGATTCGTGGATGGTTGGGACTGCTGTTATTTGAATTATGAATGATTGGGCACACCCTGTGCTTGTGTGACTGTTGCGTCTTATTGTTTGTGTGCGTGTGTGTGTGTGTGCGCGGGCATGTGTGTGTGTGTGTGTGTGTGTGTGTGTGTGTGTGTGTGTGTGTGTGTGTTTCATGTGTGTGTGTGCATGTGTTAAGAAGAGTAAGGCTGCAGGCTATGCCGTCAGAAGTAAATTCTGTCACTTTGTTATTTGTG
Organism: Engraulis encrasicolus; assembly: GCF_034702125.1. NCBI lineage: Eukaryota > Metazoa > Chordata > Actinopteri > Clupeiformes > Engraulidae > Engraulis > Engraulis encrasicolus. The sequence goes on along the minus strand of NC_085865.1, from coordinate 36,747,194 downwards.
CGAGTGTACCGTATACAGGCACAGGCTCATGGTTAATGCAACTATCAGTAGCCCTGTTTTATTCATGGCTGTCATCGTATTTCAGGTGTGGAGGGCAATTCCAGAATCCAGCCTAGCGCCACCTGGTGGGGAAGAGGTAGCTGCCACTTGATGGGATTTCTATTGGACTAGTAGCCATAGCCATCCGTGTGGGTTGAAAAAATAAAACTACATATGTGGCAGGCTGACAGAAATACAGTGTTATTTACTTATATCAATAGCACAAGATCAGAACTATAAACGTGTAGAGGAGAAGAGAAAGCACAGTGTAGGAGGAGAGGAGGAGAGAAGAGGAAAAGAGTTGTGTAGAAAAGGAGGAGAGGAGAAGGGAATAGGAAGGGAGAGGAGGAGAAGAGGACAAGAGTGGTGTAGAGTGGTAGAAAGGTCAGGCAAGAGCAGTACATCACACAAGGCACGGCAGAGAGAAGAAGGGAGGGAGAGGGAGGGCAACCGGATCGCTGTACTGTATCATGAGCCGTGTGTGTGTGTGTGTGTGTGTGTGTGTGAATGTGTGTGTGTGTGTGTGTGTGTGTGTGTGTGTGTGTGTGTGTGTGTGTGTGTGTGTGTGTGTGTGTGTGTGTGTGTGTGTGTGTGTGTGTTGAGTCAGAGAGAGCGCCAATGTGAGACTATACTGTGTGTGCGTGCGTGCGTGTGCGTGTGTGCGTGTGTGTGTGTGTGTGTGTGTGTGTGTGTGTGTGTGTGTGTGTGTGTGTGTGTGTGTGTGTGTGTGTGTGTGTGTGCATGTGCGTGCGTACTGTGTTTGTGTGTGTATGTGTGTGCGCATGCTTCTGTCAGACCTGTCTAGTCCCTCTGGTGTGTGTGTGTGTGTGTGTGTGTGTGTGTGTGTGTGTATCTGTGTCTGTGTCTGTGTCTGTGTGTCTGTGTGTGTGGACGTGAGGGGCCTGGCAAATATGCTTGTGGTGCGCCGTCATACATCCTCTCTCAGCCGCCCAGTCAATGCCGCTGCCAACCGCCATGGAACATAAACTCTGTGTGTGTATATGTGCCCGTGCATGTGTGTGTGCGTCCTTGTGAGTGTTTTTATTTAGGAGTGTGTGTGTGTGTTTGTATGAGAGAGAGAGAGAGAGAGCGAGAGAGAGAGAGAGAGAGACAGACAGACAGACAGACAGACAGACAGACAGACAGACAGAGAGACAGACAAACAGAGAGAGGGAAAGATAAAGATAGATTCATGACTACTGTGGTGTTTCCCTTTTTAATGCCAAATTCAGACTATGTGTATCAGTCACACATCAAACATGGCTGCTGTTCTTATAGCTATAGTTTAAATCAGTATTAGACTTACAAACAAAGTATAAAGGCCATTAGAACAACACCTACAGGTCCCACTTTACGTGACACTGGCATCATATGCATGCCATGACAGTTGCCATATCGGTGTCAAAACAGTGTCATGACACAGTCATGGATGAGTCCTAAACATGATGTCAATGTCACAAATGTTTTATGGTCATGAAAAGTGTTTTGGGCTGCCTTTACCAAAACCGAATGTCACTTAATAATATTAGTCATAATATGTTTATGACATTTAAAAAAAAAAAAATTAATATATATTTTTAGGGGCTTTTTTAGGCCTTTATTTGATAGGACAGTCTGAGATGTTGACAGGAAGCAAGTGGGACAGAGAGACGGGGTGGGATCGGGAAATGACCCCAGCCGGACTGGAACCGGTACTGGAACCGGTACCGTGGGCATGCAAGCCCAAATGTGGGGGGCTTAGTGCGCTGCGCCACAGCGCCCCCATAATATGTTAATGACATTGACATAATGTTTATAGATAGATAGATAGATTATTTATTTGTCCTTTCGGAAAATTGTTCTGTGCCATTTTCAGTGCAATTACAAAGACATTACAATGAACAAGAACACAATAGACAAACACAACCCCCTCCCCCCTCCCTCTATAGGACAAGAAGACAGGTTGACAAAAAACCCAACTTAAACACAGTAAAGTGCAGTATTCAGTACCAAAGTGCAATGTGCTATTCAGTCTAAGTTACAGTTGTCTTATTTAACATGGATATACTAGTAGGTAAAAATGATTGGCGGACTCTGTTTGTCTTAAATGAAGGCATCCTAAACCTCCTACCTGAGGGCAACAACTCATATGACACGTTCATGACTGTGTTACCACACTGTTGTGACACTGTCATATCATATGTATGACGCTGGCGTCAAGTTAAGTATTAACAACCTACAGGAAAAGTATGAAGGGCATTATACCCTACAGACAAGATATGGAGGCCAGGTACTGCGTTGAATGGGGGCATACTGGGACTTAATGCTCTTTAATGCTTATCATGTTCGCTACATAGGTTTAAAGCTTATCTGTAGTGACTTTAAAAGTTGTTTTTAAAAGCGAGTTTGAGAAGCCTGGGGAGTGATTGACAGCTGTCGTACCTTCTCTTGCCTTCTTAGAAATGAAATCCCTACAGCTCATTCACCTGTCAAGCTCGAAGGCTTCTCAAAATGTCCCACCTCCTCCTCCCTCCGCCATTTCATGGGGCAGACATTGGCACCCATGGCCTAATGGTTAAGGCTTTCAGGTTCAGAGGGTTGCAGGTTTGAATCCCACCCTTTCATTCCCCGCCACACTCCATGGCTGATGTGCAAGGAACCTAACCCCCATTGCTCCAGTGATTGTAACCAATACCCTGTAAATAATGGTAAGTCGCTTTGGATAAGAGCATCAACTAAGTGTAAAGTAATGTGAAAATCTAATGTAGTGGTCCAAGTTTACTATCTCTCTGTAAACATAAGGGGTATGAACGGGTCTCATTCCACATGATCCCAGCTCATCCCAGGGCAAAGGCCAGCTACAATGATAAACATGCTTTACCTTATACTACACCAAGCACTCAAGGGCAAACTACACCGCATTCCACATTATTATGCAAATTACATTTTTCGCTGTTTCCCCAAATAATCAATACAAATGACAGTCGTCATAATTTTCAAGTCATCAGCCATTAGAGTACAATTTAAAAGTTTTTGAATGAACCTTCCAATGATAACGGTATTTTTTAAAATAATAAAAAACTTTAAATGCTCTGTTCCACATTATTACGCAAAATAGTTTTGTAGTGTTGTAATCCAAATTTCTTTCTTTTTTTCCCATTTACATCAAAACAGTTGGAATTTGGTACCTTCTAAATTACATTTCAATGTTCAATACTTGGTGATAAGCTCTTTGTCTCAGTAACTGGAATAACGCACCAGACATAAAACGCCATTGAAAATGAATGGGATGCTATGTCTGGTGAGTTTGAATGTCATCACCTCCAAAGCACCTACACGTGGCATGGAAATCTACGGGTATATTGAAGAGTGAAGTGTGGGTCACCAGACCAAACAAATAAAAACAGATGAGAGCAAAGCATCAAGGATATCTGGGCTTCCATAATTCCCATGCAATGCCCTGCCATTGACTTCAATGTTAAACGCAGCATTCCAGTTACAGCTTATGACCAAGTTTTGAACATCGAAATGTAATTTAGAAGGTACCAAATGCCAACTGTTTTGATGTAAATGGGAAAAAAAGAAAGACATTTGTATTACAACGCTACAAAACTGTTTTGCGTAATAATTTGGAACAGAGCATTTTGGGCAATTTTACGTTTTTTATTATTTTAAAAGATACCGTTATCATTGGAAGGTTCATTCAAAAACTTTTGAATTGTACTCTAATGGCTGATTACTTGAAAATTAAGACGACTGTCATTTCTATTCATTACTTGGGAAAACGGCAAAAAAATGTCATTTGCGTAATAATGTGAAATGCGGTGTAGTGAAAATAGAAGAGAATAGAAACGGCCTGGGACTCAGGGTATGAGGAATTACAGCACAATGCTGATTATGTAAAATGTATACATTTAGTTTTTTATGATTAGCCAACTGGCAAGGGTATTCTAACAACCAGTGCTTACAGTATAATGGTGCTTATTGTAGCGCGCTTCATGGCTTTTTTCACCCATCTTTATGCATTTGTGATTCTTTTTTGTACGTGTGGTGTCTTTTCTGTTTTTTTTGCATGCTGTTTCTTTCTTTTCCTTACATGTGGTCTGCTTCCTTTCTTTTCATGTGGTTTTCTGTTCTTTTCTTTTTCTTTCTCGTGTGTGCGCCCACACCTGTGAATAGGCGGCTGATTTCCGTGGCAACTGAGGTGGTGCTGGGGCTGAGTAATGCAATGCCTCTCCACCGAGATCGCATGCAGACAAGTGAGAAAGCATAGGAGTGTGTGTGTATGTGTGTGTGTGTGTGTGTGTGTGTGTGTGTGTGTGTGTGTGTGTGTGTGTGTGTGTGTGTGTGTGTGTGTGTGTGTGTGTGTGTGTGTGTGTGTGTGTGTGTGTGTGTGTGTGTGTTGTTTGTATGAGCTCTGGCCTATGTGTATGTGTGTGTGGGTGTGTTTTGTCTTGTATTGGAGACTACTACACTACAGTATACAAAGAGGAAATTTACTTTGTGTTCCCTATGGGCCACTGAGCAGATGATGATGTGGAGAAAAAGCTGTCAGCAAGACACACATGCACACAGGCACACACACACACACACACACACACACACACAAACACACACAGGCACACGCGCACACACACACATACACAAGTGAGGCAATATTGAAATCTATTCTCTGTCACACACATATACGCACTCACAAATCTGACTCTGATGTGTATTCACACACACACACACACACACACACATACACAAGTGAGGCAATATTGAAATCTATTCTCTGTCACACACATATACGCACTCACAAATCTGACTCTGATGTGTATACACACACACACACACACACACACACACACACACACACACACACACACACACACACACACACACACACACACACACACACACACACACACACACACACACACACACACACACACACACACACACGCTGTACGCTGTACTCTTTTTCCTAAGCCTCAGTTACCTCTGCGGCGGATTCTGTACACTGCACAGCTGTTCTGAAATTCGAAAGGCAACTTCTCTTCAGCTCTCTAAAGCAAACTTCTGAATATCTGCATTGCTGATACTGTATGTATAAATGTATGCATAGATATATTTGGTTCATTGACTGACTAATTTACTATTGACTAAATTATTGATTAGTTGATTGGTTGATTGATTTGCTTATTGATTGGTTGATTGATTGTCCTTTAATGGGCAGTAGGCTACATGACCACGCACTATGTAAATTGCATTACAGTTTTTCTCAATTGGTTTTGTACATTTCTCACAACAGAATAATCATTCTCAAAACTTCTTGTTCAATTGTGACTTCCTGCTGTTACCTGTGCACATGGTAAAATACGTTTCTCGTAGTTTTCAGCATTTAGCAAATGCTTTCATCACCATGCAAATGGTTGTGTACAATTCTCAGTGTTTTTGTACATTATCAATTGATTTTGTCGTGTTCTGCAAAATGCTTTGTTATGATAATCCATGAAAGATCTCACTCCCCAACACATTTACACAGTGACATAACATTTTGATGGCTCTGACACGTTCACAGACACAAAAACCTGATTTTGAGAGATTGGCCAAGGGTTTTGAGCAAGAGATTGGGTTTTGCAGGTCATCCATGGTGTTTTGCCACTTGTTAAATCTTTTTTGGAAATGAACGTGATGTTTTGCAAAATGCGAGTAAGATTCGAGAAATGAACAAAACCAGTTGAGAAATACTGTAATACATGCATCTCCCATACAACCAAACAGCTCCCCCCCCCGACACACACACCGACTGACACACACACACACACACACACACACACACACACACACACACACACACACACACACACACACACACACACACACACACACACACACACACACACACACACACACACACACACACACACACACACACACACACACACACACACACACACACGTTATTCCCCCAAAAGCCACTCACTTATACTGTGGCACTCAATGACACACACACACACACGCCATGTCAATGCTTGTCTGCCTTTGCGGGGGTTTTCACTGATGAAGGTATATAATGCTCCCCCTGTGCCCTGTGTGAGTCCT
>NC_085865.1:36666086-36736086 GCF_034702125.1 Engraulis encrasicolus | reverse complement strand
AAAAGCACCTCATACCCACTGTGAAGTATGGGGGTGGGTCAGTGATGCTGTGGGGCTGTTTCGCTTCCAAAGGCCCTGGGAAGCTTGTTAGGGTGCATGGCATCATGAATGCTTTGAAATACCAGGAAATTTTAAATCAAAATCTGTTGCCCTCTGCCAAAAAGCTGAAGACAGGTCGTCACTGGGTCTTTCAGAGAGACAATGACCCTAAACATATGGCCAAATCTACACAGAAATGGTTAACCAGACACAAAATCAAACTCCTCCCATGGCCATCTCAGTCCCCAGACCTCAACCCCATTGAGAACCTGTGGGGTGAGCTGAAGAGGAGAGTACAGAGGAGAGGACCCAGGTCTCTGGATGATTTAGAGAGATTCTGCAAAGAGGAATGGCTGAAGATCCCTCTTTCTGTCTTTTCCCATCTTGTGAAACATTATAGGAGAAGATTAGGTGCTGTTTTGTTGGCAAAAGGGGGTTGTACAAAATATTAACAACAGGGGTGCTAATAATTGTGACACACATTATTTGATGTCAAATAATTATTTCTTTATGTGGGATTTTTTCCCCACTGAATAAATGCACTTGTATTGAAGGTTGGATTTTTCTCTTTTTTTCCATTAAGGTCCCATATTATTTAGAGAAAAATAATAATAATTGGAAGCTAAAAAACACATCTCAACCAGGGGTGCCAATAATAATGGAGGGCACTGTATTTGTGCGCCACATACACTAAATGCCACTTATACACACACATGCACACACGCACACGCACACACACACACACACACACACACACACACACACACACACACACACACACACACACACACACACACACACACACACACACACACACACACATACACACACACACACACACACGCACACACGCACACACACACACACGCACAGTGAGCAGACCAGACAGTCTGGTGAAGCATCGGGGGGTGTACAAATGCATTTCACAGGCCTGTTAATTACCCGAACATTAACTGTCCATGTAATTTGTTGGCCTGATCCAAACAGGCTTTTCCAATTAACCCGCCGTGCACTCTCTGCTGTAGGTGCAAGAAAGATAACAATGGATGTACCACAGTGAGACAAGAGATGCATTTTGTAGCCTGTGCATTTTGTCTCCTAAACCACTTTCCTCTTTGTCTTTCTGTTCTGCTAAGCTACACCATCTTTTACATTACATTACACTTAGCTGACACTTTTATCCAGAGCAACTTACAGCCTAGGTACATTTTACAGTCTCGGTGGGATAAGATGCCTTTCTCAAAGGCATTTTAGCCGTATGATCAGGGTGTAGCCATTCTAGCCAACCACCTGTATTCTCCCCACTGGCATGGGATTCTAAGCAGCAAACCTCCATTTTTGTTTTCATTTTCTCATTTTTGTCTTCTCATGTGCAGTGTTACATTACATCATAGAGATAAGAAAGAGCAGGTCATGTTTGTAATAGACTCACAATATGAAGACAAACTGAACTGAGTTCGTTCTCTTTTGGTTCACTTTTTGGTCCACTTACAGAGGACTGAGTTTGGTTCACTAAAAGGGACTGTGTGTGAAAATACCTTTTTTTACATTACATTACACTTAGCTGACACTTTTTTTATCCAAAGCGACTTACAGAATATTACAGGCTATTGGTTACTGTCCCTAGAGCAATGTGGGGTTAGGTGCCTTGCTCAAGGGCACTTTAGCTCTTGGATGGAGGTGTAGGGAGAGGTAAGGATGTGATTCGAACCTGCAACCCTGTGATCTTCAGTCCAACTCCCTAACATTACACCACGGCTGCCCAACCCTAATTGTTTCCTCCTCTCTCTCCCTCCTCTTCTCCACAGGTGTTGTAGCAATCCTGGTAGCGTCAGAGGGCCTGGTGTCCTCTGCCCTGGACCAGGAGTCGCCACCGCACCAGAGCCGGACCCCCCAGGACCCGGACCAGGACCTCTCTCCTCCTCCCCCTCCCCCCTCCATGGTCCCCAGCCACGCCCCACTGCGCCTCCCACCGCTGCCCCCAGAACCCCCCGGCTGGCAGCACGAGGGCTCCAGGTATTGAACATTAAACATGAACCCGATAAACTGTGCAGTGTTAAACACTCAGAACGGCGATTCTCAAACTATGGCCCGCGGCCCTCTGGTGGGCCGCGGCGGTATTGCAGGTGGGCCGCCATAGGACGGTCCAAGAAAAAAATATCCTCAAATTTACTCACATGTTGTTTAGATAATCACATGATGTTTAGTTATCTTATGTCTTGTATGCGTCCAGAGACGTGAGTAGACTTCCTTATTTGTTTTTTTGTGTGTTTTGGAGTAGTCTATTATTAGGCAGGATCAATGTACCGGTATGTTTTATTGTGGCATTTCAATCGCAGAGGTAATTTTCCACCGCAAACTATGTAGCGCGAGTTAACCGCGAGATGATGTATGTGTAAAATGTATATTTGGAATATTTTTTTAGTCGATTGTGAGGGGAAACATTGCTATTTTGACTTCCTGCTGCTACAGTATTTCCCAACTCAGCATTTAGTATTTATTTAGCTCACATAGGCTAGCATATTTCTCTGAGCTGTGAATACTGGCTTTCTTGTTATTTTTCTCCTTTCTCATGTGTTTCCCTTTCAGAAAACCACACACAAACACATGCATATAATTATTTGTAATTACCGATTTATCGTAACATTATATTAGGCCAACCCTTATGGGTGACCAGTCGTTTAGGCGTTTTTCGTTTATGCAAGAGTTGTCTAGGCCACCCTGCTGTCGTTTAGGCCACCAGAGGTGCCGGTTAGGCCAGTGAAGCTGCCGTTTAGGCCACTTGAGCTGCCGTTTAGGCCAGCTTTTTACTATTATTGTACATTTGTTATTATAAGACAGAGGGTCAGATTTAGGGTTAGGGTGTGGGTTAGGGTGTGGGTTAAGGTTAGGGTTATGGTTAGGGTGTGGGTGTAGGGTTAGAGCGAGGGTGTGGGTTAGAGTTAGGGTTAGGGTGTGGATGTGGGTTAGGGTTAGGGTGTGGGTGTGGGTTAGGGTTAGGGGTTAGGGTTGGTGTGATTGGTGTTTGTACAATAAGCTTAATAATAAAAAGCTGGCCTAAACGGCAGCTCAAGTGGCCTAAACGGCAGCTCCAGTGGCCTAACCGGCACCTCTGGTGGCCTAAATGACGGCAGGGTGGCCTAGACGACTCCTGCCTAAATGAAAAAGGCCTAAACGACCCCTAACCTTTATGTCATTTCTTTCCACTTATCGCTTCAATCCTATCCAGCAGCGGAGGAGGGTGGTTCCCAAACGTGCACCCCACTGCCTCTCTGCTCGACGCCCTGGTTCACTACTCCCACTCCCAGGCTGCCACAGGCCTGCTGGTTCCGGGCACACCGCTAGCTAGAGATGCTGCTGATGAGGGCGCCAGTAACGATTACGGGTTTGCTGTGACAAAACAGAAGACTCCAGGTGGAGCGGGAGTTGCTCAGAACTCAGATGCTGCGTTGCCAGTGCAGACCAACCAGGTGCGAAACAGCACGTCTACGTCAGGATGGGGCCAGTGGAGCCGATCAGATCAGGTCTCTGGAGGCGGGGAGCCGGTGAGCATGGTGGAGCCAGGATCCCTTCACTCTCCTGGGTCACCGGGAATCCGTGGCTCCCCTGGGCCCCCTGGATCTCTTGGATCTTCTGGGTCCTCTGAAGCTCAACCCTCAGGACCCTCAGGGACTCACCTGGTTGCTAATGAGCCCGCAGCCCAGACTGTGGCGCCAGTGGAGTCTAGGTCCGAGCCCGAATCGGAATCGGGCCTCGAGGAGCCGCCCATCATTCCTGCACCACCACGAGGGCCTTACACGGGGAGAGGAGACCAGGAGCAGGAGCAGGAGCCGGAGCATGAGGAGCATCCGGGTCAGGACCTGCAGCCAAGGATGTCCCCAGAGGAGCTCACTGGAGGAGGAGTGGAGGAGAAGGAGGAAGAGGAAGTTGAGGAGCCTCCCACTGACCCTTCATCACTCCAATCCACCACAGCACTGAGACCCTCCAGTCTGTTCTCCTCTTCCTCTTCCTCCTCCTCTCCTTTTCCTCTTTCTCCTCTCCGCCCTGCCGCCAACGCAGACGGATTCCTCAGGGAGCGTGCTCAGATCAACCGCGAGGCATCCCCAGCCCCGGCCCCAGCCCCGCAGCCTCACAACATCACCCCGAGGGAGACGCGCCTCCTGCAAGCCGAGGATCCCACGGAGCCCCTCAAATTAGAACCAGGTCAAGACCCAGACACGTCACCCATCTCCGACACCTCTATCACCTCCTCCCCCACCACCACCATTCATATGTCCACAGGAGTGATGATGTCCGACGATGCGGATTACACCAACGCCACGTCCCCAGCCGCCGCAGGCAACTCCACAGACGCCTCGGTCGGGTCCTCGCAGACCTCCACAGTGCCGACTGTTGAGGAGCAGACCCTGTCCTCCATGGGCAACAGCACCCTGGAGGCGCTGAGCACCACGTCCGGTAACAGCACGACGGCGGGAGAGGCCTCCCCGGACGTGCGCTCGCACAGCAAAGGCTCCGCCCCGACTACGGCAAGCCGGCAGGTCCCCTGGGTACCCGGCGGCAACAACAACAACCAATCGGGTCCGGCGCTGGACCCCTCGCACTCCGAGCCCGCCATCTGCCTGGGCAAGATGGACATTGTGTGGGTGGTGCTGGCCATCAGTGTGCCTGTGTCCTCTTGCTGTGAGTACTCTTAGTACCTTTCGTTCTATGCCATTACACAATACCCTATGCATACTATAAGCCGTGTGCAAAATGTTCATTTGGTTACTAACTCTGCACATTACACTACATGTTTCCAACATTTGCTCAGTACCTGGACAATTTCTTACGGATTTCTTTGTTGACCGTAGCTTCAAAACAGATGTCCACATTTGCTACATTTACTGCAAGTGCTCACAAAAAGTCAAAACAAGGTTTTATTTTTTTAACGACATGATATAAGATCTTATTTCCAGGCATTCATTCTCGCAGGTGTGAGAGCCACTATTTTGGTGTTTTTAAGCTGAGTTTGAACAAGTGTGGAGAACTTCAGATGAGCCTGAAAGTGTACTTCAAGTACTTGGGCAGTACATTAGCACATTTTCCTCCAATATTTTATTTATTTTATATTTAAATTTAATTCTGAGTGCATATCTGCAGTGGTGCTATATGGCTTCACAAAAATGTGAAAGTTAAGGGTGAAGATGTGTTGGAACTGAACCAAGTGCTTTGCTGATCAATATAACATCTAATTTCACACTTTATGATTTTGGCCTCGCCCTTGCTATACACATATCAACCAAGGTATCCTCTCCTCTCCTCTCTTTCTTCTCTCCTCTCCTCTCTTTCCCCTCTCCTCTTCTCACAACCCCTCTCCTCTCCTCTCCTCTCTTTCCCCTCTCCTTTCCTCTCCTCTCCTCTCCTCTCCTCTCCTCTCCTCTCTTTCCCCTCTCCTCATCTCACAACTCCTCTCTTCCTTTCCTCTACCTCTACCTCTCCTCTCCTCCTTTCCTCTGCATCTCCTCTCCTCTCTTCATTTCCTCTACCTCTCTTCTCCTCTCCTCTCCTCTCTTTTTCTTGGCTCTCCTCTCCTCCTTTCCTCATACATCTCCTCTCCTCTCCTCTCCTCCTTTCCTCTTCCCACAACTCCTCTCCTCCTTTCCTCATACCTCTCTTCTCCTTGGCTCTCCTCTCCTCCTTTCCTCTACCTCTCCTGTCCTCTCCTCTCCTCTCCTCCTTTCTTCTATTTCTCTTTTCTTCTTGCCTTTCTGCCTTTCATTTTGTCATTTTCAAGGCAAAAGTTGCTTACAACAAAATTCCTTTGAACAACAGGAATAACGTAGCTCAATGAGAATCTTAACCTACAATGCTCCTTTACTCTCCCAAAAAGAAGTCCAGTTGTCCGCAGCTAAACTCGACCTATACAGTATAAACGAAATCTTTTGGTTGATTCTAAAAGCTGTACATCACTGACAGGGCAGGAGGTGATAGTTGGATGAATGTGTCTATATTGTATTTTTCCCTACTATTTATTGTTGGTTGATTGATAGGGACTACGTAGGACTGTCACACTAATGCCTCTTTTCCACTGCCGTTTTTCTGGTCGGCCGACAGCTCGACACAGGGCGACCCGGGCCGCCACTTTTTGCTTTTCGAATAGGCACGACACAGCTCAATCATAAAGCAAAAATGTGGTGTACGAGTCGCGCTGTGTCGAGCCTACCAGAAAACTGGCAGTAGAAATTGGCATTTATTGCCAATTGATGGGGCAAATGAAGGTTTCTGAACTGGACTGAACTGGATTGAAGTGACGTTGCTTCTTAATCTTCCGTCCTCTCCCAGCCGTCCTGCTGACCGTGTGCTGTATGAAGCGGAAGAAGAAGGCGGCGTCCCAGGAGAACAACCTGAGCTACTGGAACAACGCCATCACCATGGACTACTTCAACCGCCACGCCGTCGAGCTGCCCAGGGAGATCACATCTCTGGAGACCGCAGAGGTACACAGGCCTGACACTCACACCATGGCGTCAAATAAATAAATAAATGAATGAATGAATGGTTGATTGAATGAATGAATGAATGAATGAATGAATGAATGAATGAATGAATGAATGAATGAATGAATTCTGTGTCATTGTCTTACAGTTAAGACTTAGAGTAGGAGTTACCTATTACGTATCTCAGAGAGTTGGTGGATGTGTGATTTCAGGAAACTATAGAAATAATTAGTGATTGAGATAACCATGACTTGGCTTAGAAAGATAACACTTTAACATGTTACTACCCTTGGAGTTTGGAAGAGAAGAGTAGTTTTTGTAGAGTACAAAATTGAACTCAGGTGAAGAAGAAACAAATTGTGCTGTAATGAAATAGTACATTCCTTCTTTGGTGCCAGCATGCTTGCAGCATACATGTGTTTCATTTAAAAAAAATGGCCACTCTGTCTCTGTCAAAGTGTTTCAGTGTGTATAAATCAGTTTGCTTTTGTGAATATCATCTCTGCCATAACACATGACTCATGTTCTAGTAGGCTATCATTCTGTTGCAGTCACACTGCCCTCTGGTGGAAAAAGCAAATCGATACCAGGACTTACAGTGACAGAATAGAGTTAGAGTAACTTTATTGATCCAGAGGGAAATTAAGGTGTCCAGCGGCATACACATAATACACAGCGTGACAGACTCATATAGACAGATTCAATAGGCCTTTATAGCACTTACATAGGCAGCAAAAATGTTAGCAACATTCAGGATATAGAATGAAAAAATGGTCCTTGTGCAAATTCATATGTATTGATTTTAGACACAGATTTATGTATTACATCATAATACAAAAGAAAATGAAGTCACCAGAAGTGTAGTGTACATAAGGGTAGAAATATGTGTTGGAAATGCAGATACATATGTCCATAACAATACGGTATACAGTGTTGAACCAGTATAGCTCAGTGTAACTGTAGTAGCTTTTCAGCTATAACTATTATGTAGTTCTCTGACTCCTCCTGCAGATAAAGCTGAACCCCATCAGCTTAAGAGAGTGCCTTACAAGTTGGCACACTAGCTGACTTGAACAGTTGATGGGCACTGTGCCATTAAGGCATAATGAGCAGCACTGTCACAGAGGCTTCTGCATATTGTATGAGATATAGCCTCTGCATAGGCTACTGTTCTTTTTTCCATATGTATCTCCACATTTGGGCAGTACGTATACAATACAGATCTGAGCAGAGGGCACTACAGAGCACGACACAATCGAACACACAAATCTTCCTGCATGATAGGCATGCTAGTTTCTTTGTCGTCTATCCAATATGTTCTCCATCTCCATTTCATTAATTATTATCATTATTTTAACGTTAACGTTATTATTATTTTTCCCTCCATCTTCTATCATTCTGTCTTTGCTTGTCTTTCTCTCTGTCCCTCCATTGTTGTGTGGTGATGCAGAAAAAGGGTGATGCGGAGGGAGGATCATGCATGGGCTGTTGCTGGTGATAAATAAGGTTCCCCACCCCACCTCGGCTCTGTTGTCAAGTAGACTACTGTAGCCTCTCCCATAGACATATATGCATACTATGTGCCTCCTTCAATAGGGCGTCAGCATTTACATAGGCGCCTGCCCATCGATATACAGTACAGGTATATACATATTATGTGCCTTCCACAATATGGCGGCAGCATTTACATAGGTGCCTGTCCATTGATATATATGCATTATGTGCCTTTCACAATATGGTGGCAGCTTTTACATTGGCGCCTGTCCTACATGCATATGTGCCTCCTACATTATGGCGGCAACGTTGACATTGATGCCTAAAACATACTACATCTGCTTATGTATAGTGTACATATATGTCTACGGTGTCTACCCTCTGTCTCCCCTCTCCCCGTGTTTGTGTCTTCCCTTCCAGCAGTCTAGGCTGTCACCCCTCTTCTCCGCACCTTGGTACTGTCCTTGCTTGCTGAGTCATTCTCATTCTCACACACCCAGACAACCATCCCCACTGCCACCCCCCCCCCTTCCCCATTCTACTCGATTTTAATGGCGCTGTTGAGATTTTTATTTCTCCCCCTCCCTCCCTTTCTCTCATCTATCCCTCTCTCTCTCTCTTTCTCTCTCTCTCTTCCTTTCTTCCTTCCCAACTGTTAAATCAGTATTGCCATGGCAATATCCTTCATGGTCCCCCAAGTCTGCCTCCTCATAAATCCTGCTCTAGCAACACCTCCTCCAGTCTCCCCGTCGGTAGCCATCATTCTCTGAGGGTAGAACAGCCATAGCATACCACCGCCGGTCATTGTCTGATGATAGTATAGCCCTGGTGTATAGCCATTGTCTGACAGTAGTTTAGCCATTCCCCTTCAAGATCCATTTCAGCTGTGCTACTTTAGGCTAGTTATACGCTAGTGAAGGGAGGTGTTTAGCCAAGATGGGCTGCTTTGTCGAGGTGAGCTACCAACAGGCCGTTAACATAACTCATACCCAAACCCAACAGTATAACCCCTGGGGGGCACTGCTGTAGTGCATTGTAATGGCTTGGTGACTCAGCTCAATGGGTAGCTTATGTCGACAGGACCAGTGACGGGCAACCTCCATTCGGAAGCTACAATCCAGTTCCACATATTTCAAATGATCTGGTTTTACCTGTCCAAATTAATTCCCTAAAGTCTGGAATATTTTGGCACCAGTGATGGGCAAAATGGATTCATTAGTTTTACGAACCAGTTCCACATATTCCAAATGACTTGGTTTTACCTCATTCAGACAGGTGGTTGGCTGGATGAATAATCACCTTTTTGAATTGGTGCAGGTAAAACCAAGTCATTTGGAATATGTGACCCTAGACTGTAAATGATTCCAGTTTTCCCATCACTGAACTGTATACTGTATTCTGAATCCTAGTGGCCCATCACTGGACAGGACAGAGTCAGTCAGCACTGAACATTTCCCCACATGTTTTGCTTGCAGGAACAGGAGACCTTCCTGCCCCCCAACGGTGACTACAGTGACAGTGGAGTGGTGCTGGTGAACCCCTTCTGTCAGGAGACGCTCTTCATCCACAGAGACAAGAACTCGGACAACTGCTAGATATACTGTAGCGGGAGAAACGCTGAACTGTGTGGCCTGATGATCACTAATACGGGCCGAGGCCAAGGTTTGAGCCAAGGTTTGAGGCCCCTCGTCTGTGACTGACTGGTTGCTTCTCTTTTTTGTAATGTGTTTAACCCTCCCCTGAACAAAGACTCACTCCCACAAGAACTCTTACTTTATACCCACTCGTAAATGAAAGAAAAAGAACAAAAAAAAAATATCCACAGACGATAACAAAAAACCCAAACAAAAAAACGAAATGATAAAAACAAACGTACATAAAGGTTTTAAGGATGAATGAACCACAAATGCTATTTACTACGAGGGCGAGGCTGCATATTTTTCTGATGTACATTTTCTACAGATGCTTAATTGTGATAAGGGTTTATATGTCGTTTTTAAATAATAAAAAAAGGTGAGACTGTGAGTGATTCTGTTCTATTTTCTGTGGCTTTGTGATGAGAGGGGATCTGCTTGTAGAGAGTTGAATTCTCGTGAAGATACGTAATATTCCTGTGACCTTACCCAAAACTCTTAAGAAATAAAGCCTGTTGAACTTGAATTATCTCATTGAGGGGGCAGACAGAAAAATATGAAAACAAGGGCTTTTGTTCATATACCATGAGCAAATGTCCTGTAGAGCCTTTCGAGGTTCCCGAAAGAATTGTTGAGTTTATAGAAGACACAAGAAGACTAAGGGTGCAAGTCAATATTTGTCCTCAATGCGTCCATGTTTCCTCTGGCCTCTTGACACAATGTCATGCCACCTCCGTGGGGAAAAGTTTCCCCACTGTCAGCCAGTGCAGAGCAACTCTTTGGAGGGCTTTCTCCCATACAATATTCTGTTTGTAATTGAATGACCTTTAATTAAATGTTTGAAAGATATGAAATTAAAACCCTTCATCATGATGTCATTGAGCGTTGAATCACAAAGAAAGAGGCCACAAGAAAGAACGAAAGGACAAAAATTGACTTCCACCCTATGTGGGATCATAAAGTAGATGGAGCATTCTTGGCAAAAAACAACAACAAAAAAACAACAAACCATATCTAAAATACAGTATAGCTCAAACCGTTTCGGTCCAAGGACTGATAACACGTCCAAAAAAAAAATACTTGGCATGTTTACAATATCACTATCTTTGACAGTGGCACAATATCTTGCAGTGAACAATGTTTTGCCAGAACAAGCCCATCTGCTCCAGTGAATTTCATGTTCTCGTCCCAAGTCTGAATGAGCCTTTTTTCGCAATTACGTCAAACATGTTACATTTTCATGCGAAGCAGGTTATACAGTAAATGACTACTGGTTTCCATAGAAAACTGTGGCGTGTAAGTCCGTGTCTGTGTCACTGGATGTTATGTCAGCCTATTCCTGCGTCAAATGTGTTGAATAGGAGGTGTTTGATGTTATGTGAAAAAGGCCCATTGGGGTTGAGTTGAGGCCCCAGGTTGAGTGGCCTGGTTGGTCAGCCCAAGACTGTAAGGTTGTATTAGATAGCGGGTCCCCTCAACTTGCCACCAGCGAAGGGGACCGGATGACATGTCTTAAGTCCTTCTGTTCCTCTTATCTGTTCCACCTTGTGTCAAACACAGTGTTGTTTGTGTGTGTGTGTGCGTGACGTGTGTATGTTTGAGTGTTTACGTGTGTGTGAGTGTGTGTCTGTCTGCTCAGCCGCATGTGTCTTGTTTTAGATATGTGTGTGTGTGTCGTGTGTGTGTGTGTGTGTGTGTGTGTGTGTGTGTGTGTGTGTGTGTGTGTGTCTTTGTCAGCGGTGGAATCTCTGTTGTTTTGACCTGACTGCCACACCATCAGTGCTGGTTTAGGAAATCAAGTACACGCTGTATTCACAGCACGTGATGTGAGATTGTCATTGACTGGGTGATTCATCTCTATGCTGTGTACGTTTCTGAAATATATCAAAAGATGTATAGTACAGTATACGTATGTTTGTCAAACAGAAATAGCTGTAAAGATGATTTGCCTCAAATTCCTTTTCATGTAGCAAAAATAATTAGCAATGGTCAAACTCTTTTGTTTTGTCAGTTTTAATTTAAAGAAGGAAGTGTTTCTGTCTGTCTCTCACATTATGCTGAGCAGTTCAAAAGTCCCTGAACTTCTTTTTAAGTATTGCAAAAGAAAGAAAATTATATTTTGCACATGTGTACTTGTGTGCATGACTGAGTGAGCGGATTCATATCAGTATTTTTCTGTTTTCACCCCTACTTCAGTCAGGATCTGTTAATTCGAAAAAGTGTTTCAACCAAAAAATCAAGTTATTATTACGCTTTCTCATCAGCACAGTTTTCTTTTTGAGTATTTGTCACTGTGTAATTGTTGGGTCCTGTGATTTGAATACATGAAGGAAAAAAAATACTTTTTGTCTGTTTTCCGAAGACATAGGTGGTTGTATTGCTATGAACTTTAAGAAAATACAGTATCTTATATTTTGCTATGATCACAGTCAAATGCTTTTAAGAGATAAAGGATATGGACATACAGAAATCTTAATTATCAAGAGAAATATTTCTTATCATGTATATGCATATACATTCAGTTTGCTCAGTATCTCAGCACTGCCTGTTATTTGTTATTGTGTATTTTCTTTTCTTTTTGTTTGTTTTGTTTTGTTTTTGCTTTTATGTTCTTTATGGTCTTTATGTTTGCTTAGACATATGTTGGAGGTTGGAGGCTGTTTGCTATGCCAACAACTATGGTCGTAATGCTGGAGTGGGGTGTGCAAAAGTAAACATGGCATCATATGTTCAGTCCAACATGTATTGTAGCACACACTGTATTTTTACTGCTGAGCAATAAAAATGAAAAATCTCTGTCTTGTGACTTGTTCTGTTAAAGAAAGGAAAAAGCCAAGAGAACGGCAGGAAGGTTTGTGGTTGTGATGATTGACCTGGCAAGTGGTTTGGAAATGACAGTTCTTTCTCTCTGTTTTCAAATGTGGTTTACCCTCTAACATCCTGTGGTACTGCCCAATAGGGGTGTCACTGTATGTAAATTCAACATCACGGTTATTGTGACCAAATTTATCCCGGTTTTCAGTATTATTGCGGTAATTTTGAAAAGTTGTGGATATGTTTAGAAAGCATTCATAGTAGACAGACTGAAATAGTTCAAAAAAGGTGAAAAGGACTGCTCATTATTTAAAAAATGAAGACAAAACCATATCAAACTACCATGTTTAAAGACACATTATGAATCCTGATCTTGTCACTCTGAAGTTATGAGGAGGAAAGTTTGTACAGTTTGTACTTTTCACTGTATAAATGACTTGGTGCTGCAATTCTCTATAATTCTGGCTTTGACATTTGGTGGCAACATTAGCAGACTTGGATGAGCGGTCGTAAAGGCTCACAGTGTACGGTAAGGTTATCCTGTACGATACGGTATTTTTAAAATTTTATTTCAAGCGGTAATAATTATTGTCAGCCCTTTTCACCTAGGTTTAACGGTATATTGGTTATGATGGTGACACCCCTACTGCCCAATAATAACAGAAGCCAATGCTTACATAGAACTGGCTTCAGTGTATTTGTAATCGCCTGAGTCTGAAAACACAATATGCCTATCCCTACTGTATGTCACACTGCATGAGTGACATACGTATACTGCTTTGCGTCGTTTATTTCTGTAGTCATTTAAAATGTTGAGTGATAATTTAGTGGAATGTTCTGTAATCTTTTCTTATACACTGATATGGGTGCCAGGCTTGTTATCTCAAGACTGTTATTTTTGTGGAAAAAAATTCTCTTTTGTAGTCTGTGAGTAATGTTTGAAAGATAATATACACACTGACAGATTACTTGTTAGATTCCTTTATTGTTCCCTTAAGGAAATTGGTTTGCACCAACCCTCAAACTTAACACAGTCCAAACACATGGGTAGACAGACATCAAGACACCACCACCAATGGGAGTAAATATAGTGACGACCACCACCAATGAACAGCAATACCAATACACTCAGACACCATCACACAGGACAGGCATATACTGTGTGCACATTTCAGGGGAGTCCAATACAGGGTTACTTGGGTGGGGGACTGGTGCTGGCACTGGTGCTGAAGACCCAGATGGGAGTGAGATTGTAACAAATGCCGGTAACACTTTACTTGACGCCGGCATCATCTGTATGGCATAACGGTGTCATAATATTGTCATATTGCAGTCGTGAATGTGTCATAAACATTATGTCAATGTCATAAACATTGTATGACTTTGTCTTTAAGTGAAATTCGGTTATGAAAAACACAGGCCTAACAATGTCAACTTTTCATGGCCATAAAAAGTTTATGACATTGGCATTATGTTTATGACTCGTTTATGAGACTATTATCACACTGTTATGACACTGTTATGTCATTTGTATGACGCCGGTGTCAAGTAAAGTGTTACCCAAATGCCAACTAACAGGGAGGCAGTAGAGAGCGTTAGTAAACCTTACTGTTGGTCGGAGCCTTTAGATGTGATGGGGCCAGTGAGCATTGGCCTAGTTTTTTAGATTACATTTTGGGATGGGGCTCGCAGGCTATTTGACATTGCAATGGTTCAGATAATGTTTAATCAACTTCAAACATAAGGGCATCTGGGTCCAGACAGAGGCTCCTTGGTTCTGCCGGGGTCATCCCTATGTTCCCCTGGTCCTATTAGGACCTTTTAAAAAAAATTTTTTTTTTTTAAAAAAGGGTTCTATGTTTCCCACTGCTTCCAAGTAGACTGCTGCCGCATGGCAAAGCACAGGTTATTGTTGCACCTGTGACAGGTTAGGTTTAGGGATCGTTTTGGTCAGGGCACAAATTTACAACCCAGAAACATTGCATTACTGACAGGTAGGTTTAGGGATGGTTTTGGGAAGGTCACAATTTGAAACTCGGAAACATTGCATTACTGACTGGCTAAACAAAGGTTAAATTAAAAATAAAAATAAAAGTAAGTTTAAGGTTGGTTTTGGGAAGGGTTAGATACAATGGGAACTTTTTTAGAAAAAAGGCCCTAAGTTCCCCAGTCCCATACAAAGACCGGGGAACATAGGACCTTGGGAATAGGCCTATAGTACCCTGGGAACATAGGTATGCTCCCATTCTACCATGACATCTTTCTTTGATTTCGCCTTAACAGAAAAGAATCGGGGCAATCAGGTGTTATTGGTGACAGGTGAAGGAGAGGGAATCAGAGAGATCTAAAGAATATATGATATAGTAAATAAATAAATCTGGAAGGTGTGTGTGTGTGTGTGTGTGTGTGTGTGTGTGTGTGTGTGTGTGTGTGTGTGTGTGTGTGTGTGTGTGTGTGTGTGTGCGTGTGAGTGTGTGTTTCTAACTTCTCAACAAATTATAAAAGATATGGATATTTTGGAAAATCTGTGAACTAATTTATTACCAATAGATTTTTTTACCATGTGTTCTTACAGGTGTCTGGACACACCTCACAATTTATCCACGGCCAAATCCAATGGGAATTTCCGTGACGCCCCGTCAAAGTTGGGGTGCACAGAAGCCCTATGTAAAAATTGGAACACTGCAGATTGGGGGGAAAGGATGCATAATGGGTCATAACTTCTGAAGTAAACTACATACAGAGACAAATGAACACATTTTTCCATACATTACTGACCCAGTGAATTCAATTGAGGGGTATTTTTGGACATTCGACCACATTTGAACCCCGTTTTTGGTCAAAAACGGCAAAAAATTGCCTTAAATGTGTAGAAATTTTCATTTTTTAATCATATTTCCAAGTTGTGTCCATTATAACCACTTGCTCTTCATTTCTCATTTACAGTATGACAATATGCTGTATATAGTCTGGGTTTGATTATTCTATTGGTATTAAGCTGAAATAATAACCCAAAGTTTACCATTTTTAACCCTTTAATGCCCTACACTGGAACCCAGACAAAAGGTTGCAGAAGGGGCCATAACTTCTGAAGTAAATTACATACAGAGACAAATTAACACATTTGTCCATACAATAGTGGCCCAGTGAATACAATTGAGTGGTTGTTCTGGAAATTTGACCACATTTAAACTGCGCTTTTGGTCAAAAAACGGCAAATAAATGGCTTTAAAAGTGTATAAATTCAGTCATATTTTCACGTTTTATTTTGTTCGTTTTCACCTCTAGCTCTTTATTTCTCATTTAAAGGATGACAATATACAGAATAAGGTATGGATTTGATTATTTTAATGGTATTAAGCTGAAATTATACCCCAAAGTTACATTTTTAACCCTTTAATGGCCTAGACTGGAGCCCGGAAAATGATAAAATTTGTCAGAATGTGGGATAAGTTTGAAGGTAAACCACATACAAACACAAATGAGCATATTTTCCCATACAATACTGACCCAAGAAATAAAACAGAGTGTTTTTTTTTCTTTTGATCAAATTTAAAATGATCAAACTGTCATAGACGTCAGTGTGGTGGAGGTGCAATTGGGTGGGCGGGTGCTGGTCACTGGTAGCAGTTGGGGAGGGCTGTGGTAAATTTCCTCTATGTTTTTTTTCCTGAGAGCTGTGTATATCTGAAGTATATATCTGTATATCGGAATAGCTATTTGGATCACCCTCTTTGGTAAATATGCCATTTGAAGAAAGAAAAAAAAGAAAACCGCCTCAGTTTCGCTTAGACCACTTCTGGCTGTTATTCCAGCTTTCTACAGTGGTTTGAATATAAATATTAATTAAGATAAACATTTAACCTGATAGTCACACCATCCAGTTTGTCATTTTTATGTATGTTTCAAAATAAAATGATATAATATGGCAATTCATGCCTTATCAAATCATACATAATTGCATCACTGCTAATAATAGCTTTTGTTGGAGATTAAAAAAAAAAAAAAAATGTATCTAGGTATACACTCTACGACCACTTAATTAGGTACACCTTGCTAGTGCTATGTTGGACCCCCTTTTGCTTACAGAACTGCTTTAACTGCCTTCAACGATACTCAGGTAGGTTGTGGCATTCCAGCATAGTTCAAATGGTGCTAAAGCCCTTACAAAAATCGACCATGGTTTTACTATAGTAAAGTAGCCATGGTTTCTCCAAGTACTCTGAAACAATAGTATTACAATGGCTTATGCGTGTTTTTTGGGTAACCATGAAAACTGGATCATGGTTATTCATGTTTTTCATGGGGTTTTTTTTCCAACATGGTTTGTGTATATGTTTTAACCATAGTCACAAACCATGCTCAATAAACCATGGTTAACTTTGGATTACATGGTCACCTAAAAAAAAAACTTTTTAACATCCGTGGTGTAATGGTTAGGGAGTTGGATTGAAGTTCACCGAGTTGCAGGTTCAAATCCCATCCGTACCTCTCCTTATCCTTCATGACTGAAGTGTCCTTGAGCAAGGCACCTAAACCCACATTGCTCCAAGGACTGTCACCAATATGTGTGTTTGGATAAAAAAACAGCAGCTACAGTAATTGTCCAATCTTATATTGACCAATGTTAGTGAGCCTGTGTGAGTTATAGCCTCATTTTCCTGTTCTTAGCTGACTGTAGAGGCATCTGGTGTGGTTTTCTGCAAATGTAGCCCATCAGCACAAGGTTCGACATGCTGTGCATTCAGAGATGCTCTAATGTATTAGCCAGGCCGTGCCCTCCTAGTGACGCAACAGCTTCAGCGTTGCTACTAGTCAGGTCAGGAGTCAATGCAAGTACTTTCTGAGTTCCCGCAAATCAAGGGAGGCCATTTGGGAAATGCTGTTTGGGAAATGATAATTGTTATGCTCTTGGTCAGACCAAGTCTCGAAGAGATTTGAAAGTCGATGATAATCAGGCTACTAATGTATGTGTTTCTGAAATACTCAAACCTAGCCCATCTCCCTTGGACCTCAGCTGTATCTGGTTAGCCTGGCACCCACCAACAAAGTGCTCTGAGCTGTAGATGAATTCGGTGGAGTACAGAATAGGGTGAATGCTACTGGGGAAATGCGGGTTCCTGTGGTGCACCAGCAGGGAAGCTAACAAGAGGGGTCAACTGTCCTGGGCCCAGGGAGAGATGGGGCCCAGAATTCAGTCTCCATTACATTGAATGTATTGAGTTGGGGGCCCTTTCTGATGGCTTTGTCCTGGGCACAGCCAAGGCAGTCAGTGGTCCTGAGCACCAGTGCTACTGACCACACACTCTGATGTTAGGTCCCCCAGTCTGACAAACTGAGATGGTATTCTGTGATCCAGTTTACCAGGTCAAGCCACAACCCCACCCCCAGCAGTTAATAGTTGTGTTTGCAATTCCGCAGATATTTGCATGATCACTATGAGATCTGCATGGTCTTAGAAAGGTGGGGTTGGATGCTTGGCAAAAAAGGTGGACAGAAATATCTAATGTGACTTCCCAAGACATAAAAAGCTGCTTCATGAAGCAGTGAGTGAACAAACATGTG
The DNA here is from genome assembly GCF_034702125.1 of Engraulis encrasicolus. Lineage (NCBI taxonomy): Eukaryota > Metazoa > Chordata > Actinopteri > Clupeiformes > Engraulidae > Engraulis > Engraulis encrasicolus. The sequence continues at coordinate 36,718,064 of NC_085865.1, read as the reverse complement.
GACTGGACACTAAATTCACATCAACTAGATGACTGCCAATCAGGGCAGATTACGGACGACATGGTGGCTGCATAAGTAGCAAAGCCAGCAGTCTGGCAAGAAACCGGCTAGCAGCCACACTCCAAGCAGCTTCATCAGCTGAAGAGACTACACAGGACTGCCACTTTTCCATATAGTGCAGATCCGTCTGGGCATGGACGCCTGTGCAAGGAGAAAGGAAACTGGCCACGATGCCAAAAACAATAAAAGCTGCCCCCTCCAAGAGTACCTGAAAACACCAAATGTTGCCTATAGGCATGAATGGCCATCCAGGTACTTTGCTCGTAAATGTGCATTACGCCCCTTTATGGAGGAAATCAAACCAAATGTCTCATCAACATACTACATCAGCTAGCCTAAATGAACGCAGTCCATGCTTCTCCACCTCTGTTTGGCAATATTATTTGAACAGCCGGCAACACAACGCGTTTTCGGCATGTTGCATGTGAACAATGCTAGTCTACAGGTCCTTATCTTTCGTTTATTAACCCCTCAGTGCAGCGCTATGGCTCTCTGTAATGTCATAGCAATGTTGTTTTGATGTATTTAAGCGTTTTCAGTAAGTGAATCGGGTCGCCGGCGACCCCCTCTGCAGTTAGAGGCTACACCCCAACACTACCAATTGACTTGCATTGGCTGTTTTCCCCCACAAAAGGGCGTAAAGCACATGGAAAACGTCACGCCGTTCGTGAGTATTGGTGCCTTCCGGTCACATGATGAGCCCTGTCACAGCAGATTGCTGTTAGGAATTAAAGGTCTCATTATGCTATAAATGAATTTCTTATGTACCTTTTTCATTGCAGTGCAATGGTAGAGAAGTTAATTTCATTTAATTCAAAAATATTAAATCTGATGCATTTATTAGGTTGTGCTTACTTACAGAAAAGTAAAACTATTTCTAATGTATACCCATAGTAGGCCTATGGCATTTTTCATATAATTCAACTCCCTGGTGAAACATTCACAACACTATGGATTGACAGCATGATTCTACTAGTTGAGATTTTTTTTGTTATTAGGGTCATTTCACGTGAAATCAGACACTTTGGGACCCGACCGACCCGGATTTCGATCATACTTGGTGTGCCTTTTCAGTAGCAAGGTAGCACCCCAGAACTGCATTGGTTTGAATCTGACACTAATATTAAGGGAGAAACAGACTAGGAAAGGTTCACATGTGAGGGTAGGACACTATACATTCAGCCTTGAATATATCAGTCAGTGTTAGTCACAAAAAGATGCCTGTGGTGTTGTTTGAAAGCTCTTTTCTGGCTCTACATATTACACAATCACCTTGGAATACAAATACTCTCAGAATATGAATTATGATAAATTGAAAAATTAAAAATTGAATATCTAAAAAACCTATATTTTAAAATGGCCAGTTCCTTGTCCAAACGTAGCCGGCAATGTCATGAGCAGCACCTAAAATGCTGGTGTTCGGTTTGTTATTCATTTCAGAGAGAATTTGACTCACAAATATGGCGTCATACAGACCACTTACTAATAATATGGTAATACCATAGTAGCATCACATGACAAAACAAAAACAAAACAAAAATGGTCAGTGTCCATGGTCCCAGGTTTCAGAAACTAAGGCAGATGTCCATTTATACACACCAAATGATGATATGTGAATGTTTGAACATTCCTTCTCCGTGTACCTGTGCCATCTTCCCTTTACCGTACTTTAAAGAGATAATCAATGGCTACACTCTCATTTTGTACTCTACCAGTGCATTTGAAGCAACAGCGGTGTCTTTTGTAGATAACGTATAAGTACGTCCCGTTGCAGTTACAGGTTCCACTACCAGAAGCACATCCTGATGATCCATGACAAGTCTATCTGGTCTGAAGGGAAAAGTGAAGGATGGAGATGGCCCATGAGGATGCAGGAAGTTCAGTTTCACCTCTCTAGTGCTCGGCATACATTCCTCAGCACATGCTAGCCACCAGTTGCCATCATATACAGCTACAACATACCCTTTGATGCTTGAAAATGTAACACATTCCTTTACTGAGCTCACTCTTTCAACTCTGCCTTCTCTGAATGCTGAAAATGGCCTAACTTCCACTGTGTCCATTGACAATGGGCAGAAGCTGTGTAGTTTTTGAGTACCTGGAATAGTTCTTGCAGATTCAAACCTTTTCAACAGGTTCTCAGCTTCATGATGGTACATCTCTGTTGTGGCAAACTGGCAATGGATGTTCTTCACCAAGTATGATTGAAATCCGGGTCGGTCGGGTCCCAAAGTGTCTGATTTCACGTGAAATGACCCATTAGAAAATAGGCTCTCAATTGTTAAACCAATTGTCGGCCATGGTTTATAGGCTATACAATTTACATATAATGCCTTCCTCTATGTCTGTCAACATTAAGGACAATGTAAGTCATGATAAAGTGATGCTTGGAAGGTTCTGTGGCCTGTTGTTAGTGGATAGACAAAAAGTCACTTTTCAGAAAATCCCCCTCAGGGACAGGTTCTTGAGAGGATGTACAAACATTAAATCCAACAGCTATGATGTCTAACTGTCAGACAACTATACTCCAGAGACACACAGGTTTTGAAAATATATAGGCCTACGCAGAGAGAATTTGCCTGGCACTAACCCCATTTTTCGGCCCTTGGCACAGATGAACACAGATTTTCCATACAATGCTGACCCAAGAAAGAACATGAAGCGTTTTTTTTTGTTGTTTTTTTTTTTTACTTTTGGCAACACTTGCAAAGCATTTCTGGACAAAATAAGCAATAAATGGCCTAAAATGTGTCCAAAAAAATCACCACCCTTTCATTGTTTCCAATGTTATTGTGTACTTTTTTTTACCACCTCTTAATTTATCATGTACCAAATCAATTTGGTTATTGTATTGGGTATTAATCTGAAACAAAATCTCACTTTAGTGAATCTTTAGCATCAAACCTGAAAAGTCAAAATAGAGTAGGCCTATAAAGTGGACTTACACTGATGAAATTCTTAATTTGAACGAATGAAAACACGGTTGATTTTCAACACATTTTAGGCTGTTTTGTCCTGGAATTCAGTTTAAATGTGATCAAATGTCAAAACCAACCACTCCATTTCATTTCTTGGGTCAGTATTGTATGGGAAAATATGTTCATTTGTGTTTGTATGTGGTTTACCTTCAAACTTATCCCACATTCTGACAAATTTTATCATTTTCTGGGCTCCAGTCTAGGCCATTAAAGGGTTAAAAATGTAAACTTTGTGGTATAATTTCAGCTTAATACCATTAAAATAATCAAATCCATACCTTATTCGGTATATTGTCATCCTTTAAATGAGAAATAAAGAGCTAGAGGTGAAAACGAACGAAATAAAACGTGAAAATATGACTGAATTTATACACTTTTAAAGCCATTTATTTGCCGTTTTTTGACCAAAAGCGCAGTTTACATGTGGTCAAATTTCCAAAACAACCACTCAATTGTATTCACTGGGCCACTATTGTATGGACAAATGTGTTAATTTGTCTCTGTATGTAATTTACTTCAGAAGTTATGGCCCCTTCTGCAACCTTTTGTCTGGGTTCCAGTGTAGGGCATTAAAGGGTTAAAAATGGTAAACTTTGGGTTATTATTTCAGCTTAATACCAATAGAATAATCAAACCCAGACTATATACAGTATATTGTCATACTGTAAATGAGAAATGAAGAGCAAGTGGTTATAATGGACACAACTTGGAAATATGATTAAAAAAATGAAAATTTCTACACATTTAAGGCAATTTTTTGCCGTTTTTGACCAAAAACGGGGTTCAAATGTGGTCGAATGTCCAAAAATACCCCTCAATTGAATTCACTGGGTCAGTAATGTATGGAAAAATGTGTTCATTTGTCTCTGTATGTAGTTTACTTCAGAAGTTATGACCCATTATGCATCCTTTCCCCCCAATCTGCAGTGTTCCAATTTTTACATAGGCCTTCTGTGCACCCCAACTTTGACGGGGCGTCACGGAAATTCCCATTGGATTTGGCCGTGGATAAATTGTGAGGTGTGTCCAGACACCTGTAAGAACACATGGTAAAAAAATCTATTGGTAATAAATTAGTTCACAGATTTTCCATATCTTTCCCTAACTACTTGCAGTTCTAGACATTTGCTTGTCTTACTCTGGTAGGCCACATTGTGAATTAGTTATTGAAAATATAGGCTGCTTGAAATGCATTCATGGAGGTGGATTTGTCCTCCTTCTAATGGTGAGGAGTGATTGCCAAGAATAAGATGACCACCTGCAAACAAATAAAGAAATGCAATAATAAATCAACAGAATCCAGTATTTGGCCATCGGTTTCATCACTGCTGACATGTTCATTGGCTGTAGATTAGAACCCAGTGGGTTTACATTACCTATTAAAATACAGCCTATCTGCCTGCCATCAGGTTGGAACATTTTTCATTGAACGAATTATTCTATCCGGGGCACTTGTGAGCAGGTGTTTTTTAACATCCGGTTGAATCATTCCGTGAGTACATTCCAATATGCGCACTCCCGTCCTCCACTTGTGCCTGTGCCCTCGTGTGTCTGTGTCGCCTCGCCTCCGTGGAGTAAACAATTAAGTTTCCCCGCTGTCATCTTAGCCCCAACATTTTTGGGGGACTATTGTACATTCACCGTCCCGTTTGCGAATAAAAAAGGACATTAGAATTCAGCTTTTGCGAAATATTGAAATGCAATGCTGTTGTCGGTGACGTCATCACGAGGCCACGAGGAGGCAAGTGAGCAAGCGAGGACGAGAGTCCGCATTTTAGACGTCAGCCGGTATGTCAAACAGCGCCCGACAGCGCCTTGCCATACGCCATACGGTTAGCTACAGAGAGATTCTAGAATGAGAGGGGACATATGGCGGCCATCTTGGTGACGCCTCCGGGGTGCTATTTCGCGATTAAGTAGACCAGATCTGAGAGTCAATGGGAAAAATGAATGGGGAAACTGAGTATAGGACGGAGGGGAACCCAGCGGTTGTGAAAACCATATGGTTGAAACGACCGTGAAAAACTGATCAATCTAGACTACTTGGTTGTGTCATACGAGTCAAAATAAAGCTTTTTGAGCCACTTTTCTCACGGTTTTTTTGACAGAGCGCAGGCGCAGTAGTTCCATAACGGCACGAGAGCAACGGCTTTTCAAAACTGAGCATGTGCATAATTTCGCGTGCGCCGATGCAGCCAGATGATTGGATCACTGGCAACGCAGCTCAGCAGGCACATTGGCTCTTGTTACCAGAAAGGCGGGAGATGTGCGGGTAGACGCCATATTTGCGTTACGAATCTTCACCGTTAATTTCTATGTACCTGTTCTATCTCCTCTTCCTAGAATATTTCTGTTAGCTAGTAGCTTACTCACTGGTCAATGTGGCAGAGCAGCCTCTTCTTGCTAGCAAGCTAACTGCTATGGTTTGGTGAACACGTGAGACTGCAGAGTGGTGAAACCCTTCCATCGAAGCCAAGGATTTTTTCTGTCATCTCAGGCCACAGTCCTGACACATTGAGAGTTTTTCCACGTCAAGAGAACGAGTTGCTATTTACTCACAGAAAATGGCGGATGTCGCAACAAATGCTCCTCCGGAGAAGAGTCTGGATGACTTCTTTGCCAAGCGGGATAAAAAGAAGAAGAAAGAAAAAGGCAAAGGAAAGGAGTCGGGAGCTGGGCCAGCACCGGCGGCGGCCTCTGTGAAAGCCAAGCCCAAAAAGGAAAAAGAGAAGTCTACAAAAAATGAAAACCCAGACGCCCAAATAGAGAAGGTATGCGAGTAATGCTGTCTAGTTCTAATGAAAATTAGTCATAAAACAATATCTCGTCACTCCTAATATGTTAAGGAGGGATATCGTTGAGTAACCCGCAAACTTCCCGTTAATTTCTTAGCCACCTATCCTTTCGAGGATGTAGCTAGCAGTACAAGCTTGATGGTTTATAACAACTAGGCAACAAGTTTAGCGGCCTTCCTTTGATTATTTAGTGCCAATGTTCATTTAATGTAGAGTGATATGCTGTCGATTGTTTAATCGGTCGATGTCATGACGACTAGCTTCTTAGCCCAGCAAATGAGCCCGTTAGCCATGAAGCCCGCTTGGTAGTTGCTAGAGCTGTTAGCATTACATGGGCTAATGACTAGCTCCACGTAGCTAACGGTGTCTGTGCTAGCTGCTAATTCCTTGTGGTAGCGGGGGATCATTTTGTACCTGTCTCCCCGGCATTCGATTGATTAACTGTCATTACGTTTACCAGGCGACAAGATACATTGCATATCCACATTTGAGGTGTAACCCAACCCTGTCAATCATAGACGATGCCTTGATCTGTTTTGCAGACGACGATTCTTCTGGTTAAATGAAAATCTTTGTTGCTAGCATATGGAATCAAATTGGCTAGCTCTTCGGCTCTATAGAGCTAGATTTATTGCTACCTTGTCCTCCTTGTTCTGTCAGCACTAGCAGTGGTGTCGTAGAACATTTAATTTAGATAACTGATCAGAACAGGTAAACAGTTAATCGGCATGATTTGAAATAGTTGAGATTGAAGGCGTTTGAAGCTTCATCTGTACTGTGGCCTTGGGCAACTACCTGCAGACCTTTCACAACGAACGTCCAACAGCTGTTAAGAGGAGCCATCTTATTTGGCTGATATCATATTTAGCCATATGGCTGTTAAGAAGACATAGTGCAGCTTAAAACAACTTAGTCCAACCATTGACACATGTACTAGTATTGGACGTTCTACACATTTAAGAGTGTGTTTCTTCAATATATTTTGAGGATGCTTTGGGGGGTATTACAGTCTATCTGCTTGTATTTGTGGGCTTCGTAGCATAAACAAAGTTGCGTAATTACTTGAAACTGCTGGTGACAACTGTCTTTAAAAATTTAACATGGAGCAGAGTCGTTGTCTTGTGTGTCTTCTGTCACTCTTCCGGTGAGACAGGATTGGACATTAGATTTGTTACTTTGGTGTCTGTAGCCTACGGTTTTGTTGTATGAGGTGACCTCATCACATTCTTAATTTGGGTGTTGGAACCATGTGTTGTGGTGAACTTTGTGTTTTGACACAATCTAGGAAAATGTGTATACACTTTAATCAAGCTACTATTTGATGCCTCTTCCAAGATTCCGTGCACTGTCTAGAAAGACAGCAATTGGTTGGAAGTTTTATTGTGCTATAGGTGGAGTCTACAGATCTACATTTTCAAAGCTGACCTTGATGTGTATTCTTCTGTTATTAAGGACAATTTATCCGTTTTGTGTGTACGTGTCAGTGAGGGCAGTAAGAGACAGCAGTGGCTACTCTGCGCTTGGATGACGCGTTTAAACTGGAGAATGACAGGAATGAGGGAACTATAATTCACATGGAAATTGGAATGTTTCCAGTTGTTGACCTCTTCCAACACAAGTGCATGTCAGGCTTTGTGTAGTAGACTGTCAACCTGTCATGTCTTAGTTTTATTTGTCTGCTGTCTGACGAGGATGAACATTGCGGTGAGCAGATGGGGGACGACAAATGCCCCACCATCCCCAAGTGTTGGAAGTTCTCAGTTTTTAGTTCTGTTGTTATAGATTCTTGGTTATTTCTCTTCTTCCTGGAAAGCTACTGTAAATGAAGTGGTTGCCTGCCTCCCTCCTTCTCCTCAAGCTAATGACAGTCACCCCTGGGGTCGCAACGCCCTGGCGTCGTCTCCTCACAAACCTCTTATATGAAAATGAGTTGGCCTCTCACGTCTGCGAGGTAAGCACACTAGGCTGGCAGCCTCTGTGGATTGCAGTAGGTAGGCAGCTCTAGAGTTTTAGGAACGGGCTTCTTGGCACGGCATCATGTGCTGCCTCTCTGCCTGGTTTAATTCATCTTGAGAGAGGAGAGGCAAATGGGTGAGAAAACATGATGGAAGAGTTGGATTAAAAGTGGCCTACTCATCCCCTCGTATTCTACTGAGCCTAACCCTTCTTGAAACCCTCTTTGTAGATGGTTCTATATCAATGAACACGTAGCAGGGACAGTTATGCATGAATTCAGGTAAGTTATGCATTATTATCCTTGACCTAGAGTAATAATATACAGTTTGCATTTCATTCAAATGGTAGCAACAGAAACAGTATATGTGGTTTGGGACTGTTATTGTCCAGTGATTTTATTTTCCACTCATTGGCAAGTGAGTAGGGTTTTGCCTCTTCCCTGGAAACACCCGTCTCCCTGGAGGTTTTACCAGGATCCCAGCTGACTAGTAATGAGAACTTGGCCTCACCTTATTGGCTTTGTCTTGGTTTCAGGGCTGTGTCCCTCTCCCTCTCACCGACGTTTCAGGAGGGATTTTTTTTATTTTTATTAGATATGTTTATGGGCTTTTTGTGCCTTTATTGATGATGGTAGAGATTGACAGGAAGAGATTGACAGGAAATCAGTGGGACGGAGAGATGGGGGTAGGGTTGGGACATGATCCAGGCCGGACTCGAACCTGGGTCCCCATGGGCATGCAAACCCAAGTGGGGGGCTTAGCGCGCCGCGCCACAGCGCCCCCCTCAGGAGGGAATTTGATGTCAAATGAAACTTTGCTATGGAATTAATTTCCCCTAAAGACTTGGTATTATAAATAGCTACTTATCTATCGTGTACAGGCTTTGGTTCCCCACCCACCCCCACACACCCCTCTCTCTTCCTCTGCATTTGAGGTGGGAGGATTGGAGTTGAGCTAGGGTGGGATGTTTAGGGTTAAGGATAGTAAATGGGAGATGTCCAGGGCCAGGGGTGTCTGTTGTGTACTGCATTATGCCCGGTGTTCAGTGCTGCCCTCATGTAAAGTACAACAGGCGGAGGTGGTGCGCGGTCTTGTCGTGTTCTGTGTAATGATGTTCTCCCTTAGTTTTATGATCTCATTAGCTCTCTTGTGTGACTTGCTCTTCCTTTTCTGCTGTGCTTGTCCCCAGGAGGATGAGGAGTGGAAGGAGTTTGAGCAGAAGGAAGTGGACTACAGTGGCCTCAGGCTGCAGGCCCTCCAGGTCAGGTAAGGAAATGCCAAAAGAATAACAGATTCACATTCACCGCATTCGTGGTGAGATCACAATGATTAAAACCAAGCAGATTTATGCAGTGCACAAGTGCACGTGCGCGCGTGCGCACACACACACACACACACACCTACACACACCTACACACACCTACCTGATTTCTAACCAGAACGCATTGTAATATTTCAGTGCACATGTCGTGCAGATTTGATTGTTTCTGTACCATCATGGGCGTAGTTGTTATGCCACTGTGTAGCAAAGAAGGGGAGTCCTTCCAGTTGGACTCCATCCTTGGTTTCCGGTGAGGGGGAGAAAAAAAAAGGCAAGGTCATTAGACTGGAATGGAAGTCTGGTGTGACATACACTTAGTAATGGCCAGAGATGTGGCAAAGTTCTCAAGGGTAATGCACGCTCACAGTATTCTGACTCCCAAGCTGTTCATTCTCCTCCCCGCTGACCCAATTTCCACCCAGGAGAATACATTCATGACCTTTTCCGAGTTGTTTTGCAAACAGAGGAACGGTCAGATGCATGGCAAGTGCATAACATCCTGACCAGAGTTAATAACTTGATGGGACAGGGGATATCCACGCAAAGGCACATGCACAGGGATGCAGAGGAGGATGAAGCAGGGCTGTATATAGGTCTGTGGGTTTTTTTAGTAGCAGAGGGCAGTTGGTGCAACCACCGCTAATGCCACTATGGATTTCATTATTTTCCCCTAGATTATGAAACATGTTGAACAATTAATTAATGTAGCAACTTCACACAATGGTGACATTAGCCGTGGTTGCGCCACCCTGGCCTCTGCCTCTGAAAGTGTCACTGACCCATTTCCGGAGTCCATTCATCACACCAGGATGAACTGATGATGAGGGTGAGTCAGACAGGTGCCATAGAACAGCGGTACAGGACTACAAAAGGCACTTCCATCATTGGCTTGGCAGCATTGACAATCGTATTCTAGAACCTTCTCATTCTGAATGGCACAAGTCTGCCCGATGACTCTATTCTCCCATTTTAAAGAGTTCTATTGAGTTCTATTCTGGCATATTTAGAACTCAGGGTGACAAAGGGCAGTTTATTCATTCAGCACCACTGTAATGGCCCCATTATACAAACACAAAGACATGGCAGTTCTTTGTTAAAAAGCAGGGTCACACACACACACACGCGGGCGCGGGCGGGCGCGCGCGCGCGCGCACACACACACACACACACAGCAAGTGGGCTGTGTGCATTGCAGAGCTGGCTCTCTCGCTTGTATAGATTGACTGACAGGAGGTCAGAGTGCGCTGTACTCTGTGTGCCTCCAGGGGACCTTGACACGAGCAAACACATTTCCAAAATAAACACATGATTCGGGAGGTTCTTTTTTACCCTTTATATGCTCTAGACATCTCTCTCTGACACACACATGCACACAGCCTCTCAATCACTTACTTGTCTGCACAGCCCTTTCAGCGTGTGTTGTATTTCTGTCTGTGCGTCTCCCTCCACAGCGATGAGAAGGAGGAGGAAGAAGGGTATGAGAAGGAGGAGGTGGGGGAGGACGGGGAGATCATCCTGGTTAGCGGAGACAAGGTGTCTGGGCCCTGGAACAAGTCTGGCGCCCCCCCTCCAGCAGCTGCCGCTCCCGTTGGTAAGGAATCAAAGATTGAATGATTTCATTTGACATTCTCAGTTTAAAAAAAGCTTAAGTACATGATTTTGTTCCAAATAAACTGCACAACATCCTGAAAATGTGGGCTGTGTCTGAACTATGGATCCCTTGTTCACATCATAGAGTAGGATGTGTTGCATTGTCTGTGAGATTATCATTCAATCAGGATGTGAGTTGCATCGTTCTCTTCAATGCAAAAGGTAGTGTATTGTTTGTATTGAAGGACGTAACCGTATGCTGCTCCTCCATCCTGTTTTTTTGAAGGAGAGATTAGTGCACAACTGTTTTTAGTGTTCATGTATAGTTTATGAAAATGTACCTGATGAAGGTGTAGGACAGAAACGTTGTGTAATAAATAAAATGGCGAAATTGTCAGTGTGCAGGAGATTTTTCTAATTGTCTGACAAGTGACCCATGAGCCATGTCCTACGTACCTGCCAGCTGAGGTGTGTGAGGGAAAAAAAAAATCACAAGTCGAGTGAATTTATACACGTTTTTCAGCCTATGGCCCATATTGACAGGACGCAGTGTCTTGACACTTTGACTTGCTCACTGTACATAGGGGCATCAGCTGCATTGTCTGAAGACTCATTTATCCGGGTCATCCTGTAACATGAGTTGCCCTGTTTTGTTCCTTACTGTACATGGTGCCCTATGTAGGGAAGTGATGTCTTTCTGTATCTCTTTCATTCCTTGGTTCTCTTGGTCATGCTCTGTATCCTGTCTCTTCACACATGGTATATCCTGTCCCTGCACACGGTGATGAGGTGTTTGTGCGTCTGTCTGTCTCTGTGTGTGTGTGTGCAGTTGAAGAGCCCGAGGTGGTGGAGTCGAAGCCCGCGGGCGTGTACCGTCCCCCTGGGGCCCGCCTGACGACCACCACCAAGAGGGGCCCCGCCGCTGGGCCCCCCGAGATCTTCAGCGACACCCAGTTCCCCTCACTGCAGTCCTCCGCCAAACACGTGGAGACTCGCAAGTAAGACACACACACACACACACACACACACACACACACACACACACACACACACACACACACACACACACACACAACACATTCTACCCTGTAAATTAAGTGTTTTATGGAGGTTGGATAGTCAAACATGTGGAGACTTAAGTAAGGAAGATGCACAGAGAAAGGGGACATAGTCCGCTCCACTCCATTCTGTAATTTAAAGGGATTTAGGGTGTCTAGTTTTGGAAAGCAAGAGCCCCTAAGGGCTCAGTAGCTAGAAAGTTGCAGGTTCAAGCCCCGCTCTGTCTGAGCCCCATCGATGTGTCCTTCAACAAGAATACTTAACCCCAAATTGCTCCTGGTGGCAGGGTGGTATCCTGCGTGGAAGCCACGGCCAGCAGTGTGTGAATGGGTGAGTGTGAGGCATACACGTAAAAGTAGGGATGCACCGATACCACTTTTTTGAAAACCGATACAAGTACGAGTACATTAATGTGTGTACTTGCCGATACTGAGTACCGATAGCGATACCTTTTACCACCAAAATACAATTGAAATAAATGCATGGCCTTGTTTTTTTGCACTTGTGATTATTTTTATTGTCCATTTCCATGTAGATTTAAATGTTAGTAAATGTATGAGGTGGCACTTTTTTCCCCATGCTGCTTTCAAGTCCACAGAATATGACAAGATTTTGCATTGTTTTTGAGTAATGGCAGTATCGTTCCTGGTATCGGCAAGTGCTTGACGAGTACGAGTGTAGTAAGCAGTATCGGGTGCCGATACCAGTATCGGTATTGGTGCATCCCTATGTAAAAGCATTTTGAATGCTCGGAGGAGTGGAAACGCACTTTATAAATGCAGTCCATTTTATCTGTGCACATATCCAGCGAAGTAGATTTGCCAGGTTAATGACATAATCTGACTTTTTCTGGCCTGTTATGACTTCCAGTTGCTTGTGTATTTGCTGTATGGATAATGGCATCTGACACTATACCCAGATGATGAGTATGTAGGGAAAATATAACAATTTGCTGACAGGGTGCTTGTCATGGTGCCAGGTTGGCGAATACTGTCAAGATTCAAAGTGTTTCCTCTGAGCCCAGGAGACCTATTTTGTTTTGTCAGCACCTTAGTGTCAATACATTTGGCTGAAGGATTCGCAAAGAAAGTTAAGAGGTCAAGATGGAGTGAAGATGATACTGCTGTATGCAACTTTTGGTTGGTTGTTTTTTCTTTTCTTTTTTTTCTTCTTAAAAAGCTAAATGTCCACTGCCAAATGTCCATTAGACTTTTGGCCAATCAATTCTGACCAAAAAGCAAGGATGATGGATGGATTGTCAATGTCTATTGCCAACTCCTAACTAGCCACTTGGGCCTTAAACAACAGACTTTATTGGTACACTGTGCAGGAAATGGTCAAAAAAGGTACTGCAACTAAGCTGCTCATTGAAACTGGGCTGCCTATTGCCAAATTTGATCTTAACATGAAAGTTTACTAAGTAATAAACAAATATTTTCTTGTATGGTTCAAGTAGAGTCATTTTTGCAGCTAAAAAATGCTATTTTGGGAAATTCAAAATGGCAAACCATGGAGAAGATCCCCCTTTTTATGTATGAAAAGTGCGATTTTTCCAGTCATAATGAATACTTAGAATTTGATGGTGGTGGTAAGTATTCATGAAAAAGGTAACATTAATGAATGGGCAGCATGAATTCTGTAATTAAAAAACTAAAAATCTCACACAGGGTTCCTTTTAAAGTCAAATGGTATATCTCTCTGGATTCATCATATTAAAGCCACTTCCTGAAGCACGATCGCACCAGGCAGCGGATTACAAATTCCCTATTACACATTCTACGTCAGGGGTCCCCAACCTTTCTGGGTCTGAGGGCTACCAATGGCTACCCGAGGGCTACTGAGGGCTACCAGAGGGCTACTTTTGTTCAAAATCCTCTATTGATGTCTTGGTATCATTCTCAAATCACTGTTATTGAATGATAATTTGCTTATAGGTTATAAAGAATAAATAATCTCATATTTAAATTAAGAAAAATATTAACTGTGACTAAAATCTTGTAGTCATCACTGTTTACTAACATCCTTGGTGGGCACATCAGAAGCTCCTGTAGGGCTACCTGGCGCCCGCGGGCACAATGTTGGTGACACCTGTTCTACGTGAACCAAAATTGGTGCAATACTCAATCATACAGAAACCGTGTACACACGCATGTCTATCAGCTAGCCAGGGTTTCAATAGGCAAGCACCCCCATATTGTGTCATAGTCGCTCAGTGTCACTTTTCAAGTGGTCAGCTGTCCTAATAAAGGCATGTGCGCATTTATATTGCTTTTTGGTCAACATATCCTTTTGTGCATTTCACCAACCGTTCTCTGTGCACTCTTTTTTTTTTTCTTCTTCAGGGACCGAGAGACGGAGAGGACCTTCGAGGTGGTGAAGCACAAGACCCGTACCCGGGAGGAGGGAGGCGGGGCTTCCCTGCAGCAGCTGCAGCTAGACAACCAGTACGCCATCCTGGGGGACAAGTAACCGCCACACGCACTCCGCCCCCACCCGCCGCCACCTCCAGGCCTCCTCCTCCTCCTCCGCTGCCCCGGACCACCCACCCACTTCCCCCCCCTCTTCCGACCCCAACCATCTGTGGTCCAGTGGTCCAGGCCAAGCCCAGGAGAAGCACTAATATGGCTGAGTGTGTATGTGTGTGTTTGTGTGTGAGCGAGTGTGTTTGTGTGTGGCTGGGCGGATGGGTGGGAGTTTGTGCGTTTGTATCTGTTGCTGCCCCATACCCATCCTTGAAGTCACAAAGGTGCCACCAACCAACTAGACTGGACTTTCTTTACCACACACACAAACACACACACACACACACACACACACACACACACACACACACACACACACACTTGTGCGGATATCTACATGTAAAGTGTATTTGTATTCATAAAAGCCCTAGTACATGAGCAGCACACACATAAACACATGCGTACAGTAGTGGTTTCATGGACCCAAACACTCCCATACACCACAAATCAATGCCACCAAGTGGTCGGTGGAAAAGCCCCAAGTCTTTATCAACTACAGTGACAAGGGCTGTGACACCAGGGGTTGACTGACTGAAACTTTCCAAGAAACAAACGAGAAAAGAAAAAAAACTGAAAAAAAAGGAAAAAAAAAAAGAATATGAAATGGCGCACTCACACACACTTCTGTGAATGACACCTGTGACTGTAAAAGATGAGTGACAGCTTGTTGGGACAAATCACAATCCTGACTCTGCCTCTCAGCTGCTTTGTTAGGTGCCCAATGAACTTCAGTGAAGAACAAACTCTTGAGAAACTTGAGGGGGGAAAAAAAAACACAAAAACATGCGCAGTGCTAGCTCGACCGAGGATGACTGTGTGATTTAGAGCTGTTGGATTGGGAGGAAGTCCTGTTGGAAAGAAAAAAAGAAGTTATCTCACTCACCCATTTTGTTTGATGTCTGTTTCATAAATCTATTTCTGGACCTTAACCCTCAATGGATTTATTTTTTTCTTCTTTTTTGAGTGTGTTTTGGGGCTTTTGCTAAATGGGAGGTGGTGGGGGTTGGGGTGGAGAGAGACTACCTCAGTTGTAATACCTGTGGTTACCGTGTGGACCTGGCCTAATGAGTTATTGGGGTTTTTTGTTTCGTTTTTTTGAGGGGAGCGTTAATGAGTTGAGTAGAGTTGAAAATGAAGTTTGGTGTTGATGTCGGTGGAGGCTGGTGGAGGTGGAGGTGGAGGCTCCCATCTCCCCACCACCACACCTCCACCCTTCCTGACCAGACCGGATGCAAAAGGACCACCTGCCACTATATCACAAAGGGCAGGGGGGGTGAGCTTTTGTATCGCCTCTCTCCTTGGCTCACTGTCTTCACGCGGAGAGAAAGCGAGTAGTAACAACTCCTTTTGAAAGTGGCCTTACTGTGTACGAAACAGCAGAACGAGGGAGACGTGGGGGAGGAGAAGAGAAAAAAATAAACAAGGACGAAAGAAGGACATAAAAAAGCTCAAGAAAGAGTAATGGAGACATAATAAAAAAAGAAATGTCAATGTCAGCATCCTCAGCAAGGACATTGTCTGCGCCGGCCGCCATGTTGTCTGCACCGGGTGAAGGCCATATTGTCACCACAGGACTCCTCTGTGACTGGAGGAGCACTGAGACTCTTTGAGGCTGAACCACGAACCCTTAGCAGGAATGTAGAGCCCAGCAGTAGCGTGCCATCAAGAAACCCACCCCACCCATCCTGCCACCTTACGTGGTCTCTCCTACCCCACCCATCCTGGACTTTCCCTTACCTTGCCACCTTACATGGTCTCCTACCCCACCCATCCTGGACTTTCCCTTACCTTGCCACCTTACATGGTCTCCTACCCCACCCATCCTGGACTGTCCCCCATCCTGCCACCTTACGTGGTCTCTCCTACCCCACCCATCCTGGACTGTCCCCTACCTTGCCACCTTACATGGTCTCATACCCCACCCTACAACGTCTCCGACCCCACCCATCCTGGACTGTCCCTTACCTTGCCACCTTACATGGTCTCATAGCCCCTTCAGCCTGCCTACACTGTCCCCTTCCCTCTACATCTCCCAGCCACCTCTTCCCATCAAGAGCCTAAGGCTTCAAATCATTCCCGCAAACTTTTGTCCTTTCCTCTGCCCTCCAACATCGTTCCTTGTTGTCGATCTGGGTGAAGTCTGTTTTATATTGGACATTCGTTCAACATTCAAAATGCATATGTGATTTGTCATAATCGACTTATCTCTGGTTGACAATGAGGTACAAGGTCAGAGGAAAGGACGTGAGTTTGGGAAGTGATATGCACCCTAAGTCACGCCTTGTCCGATGGGGTCCATGGGACCAAAGCATTGACCGCTGAAGAAAACTGGATCTAGCATTTACATGTGTTACAACACCTATTTTGTGTACGTTTTAGAAATGAGATGCGTGCTAATTCCCATGGGCGATTCTAAGGAGATTGGTGACTTAAGTGACTATTCTTTTACCATTCTCACCCCTTTATACCCCAGCTACACCCCACCCCCCCACCTATCCTCCCTTATCTTTACCCCTTCTTTCACTGGCCCCTTCCTCTCTGTTCTCCTTTTTATTAAAAAAAATAAATGAATTGAAGATTGACAAAGAAAAATCATAATTAAACCTTCGCCTTTCTTATCCCATATCATTCCTTCTGTTGTTAACTGTTTTTGTAAATTGCAATTTGTTGGCTATCTTTGCCATGTGTTTTTCTCTGCCTTTGCAGTCTTCTGACTTGTTTCAATACCGTTATTTTCTTTACTTTAAAAAGTTAGAATTTCTAACATACTGTCGTTTTAGGACTGTCAAAGTAACTAGATGCCACCATGTTCTTTATCAGCTGGAGCTTGCATGCATGTTAAGCTAAAGAGAAATTAAGTAAGCTAAGCACTTGGCCAAAAGGTATTGAAGGCTATGAGATAATGTCCTTAACAGTTCTGCCTGATGTGGACGTACAGGGAGTTAGATGTGCTTTTGTGAAGCCTCCCAATGATGTCTGTTTGCAATTGTGCGTCTATTGGGGTGGTGAATAGCTTCATCATGCATTAAAAGATTGCCCAAATGCATATTTGGGTGCTAGTCATACAAGCCCAATAACCTGTTCATTAGACATGATGGAAAGCAGTTGTAGCCATTAACTTAAGGTGTAAGTTCTGCTAAATACAATCACGTCATTCACAGCCCCAGGCTGCATTTGTTGTGATGGTAAAAAGTCACTCTTTTCTGTACATGAGGCTTTCCATTTTCTGAGCTTCTGTGCTCATGTCAGCTGCTGTCACATAACGGGCTAACTCCTCAGCATTGCATTTTCATGATGGAGGCACTATTGTTCAGACAGGACATGTTTGCTACTCCCAATCAGGCCATTAGAGCTGCAATAGTCACCAAAAAGTTGTTAACCACAGGTTTTCAGAACATTTACTTGAATATGCATTTTTTTTTTGCTCCCCAATGCTAAAAGAGCTCTGTCCGTTAGCCCCCTAAGCTGTGGTTACATTTTTCAATAAGTCCTATAAATGAGTGAATACAAAGCGGGATTGGCATTACCAAAACTGAAACTGCTATTTGGTAGATAGTTTGTGGCAACATTGTAAATGCCTCTATCTATCTGTATACTCATCCAATCTCAGATCTCTGCGCTGTTTTTATTTAATCTGTTAATAATTCAGTTCTCATTCATCCAACATAAAGTTGCCTAATAATTAAAAGAAGAGAGCAGCCTCAATACTGTATATTTTGGTGTTTTATTTGGGTCCGTTCCCAAGGCATTATAATTCCTATTGGATTCAAGCTTTTTGGAAGTTTTTCTTCATGCCTGCATAATCTTGATTTGATAATGCTTCAAGAACACGGTTCCTTGCCATAATTTAAGTAAATAAGTGACATGGCATGCCAAATGCAATGTAGCACACCATTCAATGCAGACAGTGTAGTGCAGAAAAGCTGTAATAATCAACATTTATATTACATGAAAAAGATGTTAGCATTGTTATATTCACAAACACAAAAACAGCTGCAAGTAATTGGTCTCCTGGAGGTAAAGATACCAAATAAGTGCACAAAAAAATCAAGTCTGTTAATACTAAGCTTGGCATATCATTGAGGCCAAAAAAAAAGTACACAAACCTCATTCTGCATCACACTGCTAAGTACTTTCAGCAGGGCAGGGAAAAAAACAGGACCTAGCACATCCAAACAATATGCCTTTCACTGAACAACAAAAATCACCCCAGAGATCTCTTTAAAATTTAGACTCCATGTGCGGTGCGAGATGATGAGCATAGGCGTTTTCGCTGCAGTGAATCCAGCCTGTCCCAAGAGGAGCATTCATGGGTGTGTCGGTCGGGTGTAATGTGTGCGTGTTGGTGTCATCAACATCATCAGTCTTATTTTTTCATCTCCAGAATTCCACTGCCTGGACCCCTCCTCTTAGCACTGCAGATGTTACAAAACGGCACCCCTGCAATCTGGGGAAGCATAGAAAGACCAAAACGATACATTAAGCAACTTTTGTAATATGCAACAGGGAATAGAAAGGAACATCCAAATCTTGTGTCAGTTTCTCCTCCTAGCCACTACGTTTAAGTCACTTTTGTTTTACTCTGAAACGGTCTTTGAAAGTGCCATTGAGTGTCATGAAAAGCGCTACATATATATATACAGCTCCAGGCCACTTTATTAGAATAGCGTGAAAACGTTGATTTATTTCCATAATTCCATCAATAATGTTAAACTGTCATGGATTATAGATTCATGGCCCAGTTTTTTTAACTATTCCAATCATTCGATTCGTTATTTTTACATATTTTGGTCTTCCAGCTCAAAAAAAACATGAATTGAGGAATTCGCATCATTAGAATATTGTAATAAAATCACGTTTTTCTTCAGCAAAATTCGGGTCACATTAAATCAGTTGAAATTTGGTACTTTCTACATAACATGCAATGTTCAATACTTAGTTAGGACTCTATCTTCATATCGTCCATGATGCGTTTAACATTGAAGTCAATGGCAGAAACAGTGCATGGGAGTTATGGAAGCCCAGATATCCTTGATGCTTTGCTGTCAGCTGTTCTTGTTTGCTGACCTGGTGTCCCACACTTCAATATACCCTGTAGATTTCCATGCCACGTTTTGGCGCTAACTCACCAATGGGGTTTTATTTCTGTTGAGTTAGAATTAAACTGGTGAGTTAGCACCAAAACGTGGCATGGAAATCTACGGGGTAAATTGAAGAGTGAAGAGTGGGACACCAGTTCAACAAAGAAGAACAGCGGACTGCAAAGCATCAAGGATATCTGGGCTTCCATAACTCCCTTGCACTGTTTCTGCCATTGACTTCAATGTTAAACGCCTCCTGGCCGTTATGAAGACAGAGAAAGTCCTAACCAATTATTGAACATTGCATGGTATGTAGAAAGTACCAAATTTCAACTGATTTAATGTGACCCGAATTTTGATGAAGAAAAATGTGATTTTATTACAATATTCTAATGAGGCGAATTCCCCAATTCATGTTTTTTTTGAGCTGGAAGGCCAACGTATATAAAAAGAAAAAATTGAATGATTGGAATAGTTAAAAAACTGGGCCATGAATCTACAATCCATGACAGTTAAACATTATTGATGGAATTATGGAAATAAATCAACTTTTTCATGCTATTCTAATAAAAAGGCCTGAAGCTGTATATATATAAAGTATTATTATAGAACCCAGCATTGGCATGTCTGACATGCAAAACTAATCACATGGCGGGCCGGTACTTAACATTGAGAGAGATGAAAAGTTATGGTGTAGTACAAGTCATGTCTCAAATAGTCTGTAGCTGTTAGGGAGTTGGTATTGTTGCAACGTTGTCCCATTCCTCTTCCAGTTTGGAGATTGCGGACGGTCTTTTACACCCTCATCCATGACTGAAGTGGAAGTAATTTGCAGTAACCCCCTACATAGCTACAAGGATTGTACCGTAAAATATGTCTTTGGACAAAGCATCTCAATGGGCCCCCTTTCAATATCTAACCTCCCGTCCTCTCGTGCTTGTGGCTTCGTAATATGAAACAATATGTCATTGACGATAGAAGTTTTTTTCAATATCTCACAAAAATACAATTCAAAGGTAATTTTCTCATTTGCAACTAGGATGTTGAATGGGTGAAAATCCCCAAAAAGCCCTCAAGCTTAGGCTGACGGCGGAGGAGACTGCTTTCTCCACTGAGGCGGCAACGTCAGCAAAGCACGGGGCCACAAGCAAAAGGAGAGGACGGTCTGAAGGTTAGGCATTGGAAGTGTAGCCTGGCTCTCGCGAGACCCCTAGTGCTTCGTGCATCTTCGTTACACTTCGTGAGCTCGCACAGGGGATGACAATCCATCTGCGCGAGAGTCAGGTTATTGGAAGTGGCCCTAAGGGTAATGTTTTAAGTGAAGGTGACAAGAAAGTATGGCTGCACAATTAATCGAAAATAATAGAAAATCATGATTTAATCGTGATATCGAAATCGTGATTTAATCGTGGCAATAGTGACCTGCCTTTAAGCATCCTTGAGGCAAGAATATACTGACAGGCTGGTGTTTCTGTCCAGAAATTTGTCCACCCAAGTTTCATGCCTTTTACAAAATGTTTACAATTCAGTTTTATTTTGTTCGTCCCATACATAATCATTCTTGGTTATAGTTCCTTTTTTAAAATATAATTTTTAATAAAATTCTACCAAAAAATAATAATTGTGATTCTGATTTTGACCCAAATAATCGTGATTATGATTTTTTTCCATAATCGTGCAGCCCTACAAGAAAGCATCTCTTACTGGTCCAGAGGGTAGGCACTCCTTGTGGAACATGTGTCTGCAGTGGAACACTACCACGCTGAAGGGCTGTGCAGTATCTGAAACACATTTACAGAGAACCTGAGATCACTGGTGTGGCAATGCACAAAAGTCAACACAATAAAAAGTCTAGCAAAGTATTGATCCTTGAGGTAACAGTAACAAGCTCTTTACTTCAGTGTTTACCACACAGAACATTAGTTAGGGGCACATTGTAGGATTACATAGTTTGCGCCGTGCCCGTGGCATGCCCGCCTCAAAATCTACAGTGTCATGAAAAAATGCTGTTAAACTAAGCTCGCTGTGAGAATGTTTTCATCACAGAAGTCCAGCAGTTGAAAGAACAAATGTGAATATGTATCTGGTGGTAAGTAAAGCGATTTTTTTGTATGAGAAGGGTTTCCCTCGCCACTCGACCGGGTCGCTCTGTCAAAAGCTGCATTCGTGGTTCTCTGACAGCGGACCGTGAAAGTGGTCGCCAGAGTCATCGTTCACTTACTATTGACTCAAATAAGCTCCGGCTGACTCCGGAGAGTGATTAATTAACCTTTCAATTCTGGTATCCTACATAGTGCCGCTTTAAGGTTGGTGAGTGATTATCCGGTATCAAAGACATGTGATTGCCATCGGAAAGGCTACGTTGTATATTTTCATGAGGAAAATGAATAGGAATATGAAACCCTCAAAAAAATGTCTTACAAATGTGTTACACAATCTTCAATTTTTCTAGGGACCTATTAAAGTGGTAGTGGTGGAGTTTGGAGTTGTTACCAAAGTGGCCACCTGAACTATAAAATACCTAATGCTGTAATTTCATTTGTAAGAGTACTTCTACATCTACTTCATAAAACTCTGCCCTTAATTCGGTATACTATGTGCACACTATGTAGGATTGTGGTGGTGACTTCAGTACATTATTCTTGGCAAGCAGACATTGTGAAACCCAGAACAATAGATATCAAGTTATATACCCGATGGTAAAATGGTGGTATGGCAGGATTCACAGATGTTTTCCTCTGTAGAGGGGGGACAGAAGCATGATTAGACAGTTAGATACTAAACCACCGTACATTCTATCAACCATGAAATCTTAATCCAAGTAGAATGGCTCTCTGAAACAGCACAAATAAAATGGCTGCCAGCCTACCGTCTACTCTGACTCCTCTGCTCTGTGTCCTGTGCATCTTCTGTAGCAAGGAGAGGGAGTCCGACACCAGGATCTTCTTACAGCCTTCTCTCAGCAGGATCTGTGGATAAACAGCAATGCTATTAAGCTGACTGTGTGTCTGAATGCTTTGGTTAATGTATATTTGAATGCAACACCAAGAAAGCAATGTCAGATAGCAAAAGTTAAAAAAGAAAATCTTTTTCTTTTTTTAAAGGACTTTACAAAGTTTCTGTCACGAAAGCCTCTGTAGTTTAACTTTCTTCACAATTAACACTTTTAAAAATGAAAGTAATTGCTATAAATTCATTAATATTCAATTAATATTTCAAAAATGTTGTGGGGACACAGCCACAAAGCCACAGCAACCAGGGAGATGATGGCTCTCCATGGGGTTCTACGTTCTAGGCGAATGTTCTCTAGATTTTACGTGAATTCTAGGTGAATGTGTGAGCTGTTGTGACCTGCAGGTTGTAGTCTTGTAGGATCTTGACCAGCGAGTCTCTGAGGTTGGGGATCTCCATGCCCTCCTTGATGCGGTGGATGAGCAGGATGGGGTCCACATGTGTGCCGATGTTGTTCAGCAGGCCCGTGATGAAGGCTGTAGCACCAGAGGAAAAAAAGTATACATCGGTTCTCAATTTTTGTTTTCCCCTGCCTGCACGACCCTAGTTGCGCACAACTCGACCTCTGATTGTTGGAAACCGCTGTCGGTCAAAAAATTAGCTCACGTGGTTGGCTGCCAGTGTCTTGCCCCTCCTCACAACACCGTGTTTATAAACAACAACAAAAATATTGAAGAAATATCCTTAATTCATTATAAAAACAAGTTGGGTAAATTAAGTTCTATTTTACAGCCATGGCAAGGTAATCATATGGCTATTTATGGTAAAGTAACACTTATAAATTAATTAGTTGTGTCTCAATTTACGTATTTAATGTTAGCACTCTCTTCACCTCCTGAAATCTTTTTTAAAGAATATGAACAACAAATATTTAAGTTTATCTGGAAGGGCAAAAAAGATAAAGTTAGACGAGCATATCTATATAATGATTATGAGGTAGGTGGTACGCAACTGTTAAACCTGAGAGCAATGAATAAAGCATCTCTCATACAAAAAAATATATTTTAATCCAGACTGGTTTTCAAGCAAATTGCTCAGAAACATCCATCCGTTGTTTGAGAAAATATTGTACCCATTTTTACAGATTAGTCCAACACACTTTAATAAGATGGAAAGCATTATACAGAAAGCTTCTAGCTTCTTGATGGAGGCACTGCAAAGTTGGCTTCACTTTCAGTATTATCCGCCAGAAAAGGCTGAAGATATATTGCAACAAATCTTGTGGTTTAACTCTAATATTTTGAGTGGAGGCAAAGTTATTTTCTTTAAACAAATGTTTATTAAAGGAATTATTTTGTGAAAATGTGAATTGTGAAAAAAAATAAAAATAAAACAAATTCGGTAAAAGTAGGTTGATACCAGATTTCCATACAAGTGGTTTACTCGTGTGTAACAACTGTTGTAGAAAATTTCACCTGTCTCCATCTCACCAGTGCTGTGATTAAATGCCATGATGTCACATCAATACTTAACAACTTCACATAAATGAACAGTTATTTGTACAATTAAATGAATGGCAAGGCCACTTGGGTTCAAGATGGGAGTAATAAATCGTCAAGTTACAAAAAAAGCATAACCAAGAGACCAAATGACAAATGAGCTATGTATGCGCATTAAAAATATATCTATCTACTGATTCTATGTAGTATTCATTAGTGTGTATGTGTGTGTGTGTTGTGTCTTACGTGGCTTGTCAATGGAATAGGAGATGAGGTCCTCCCACAGCTCAGCGTCGTCTTGCTCCTTAGCGAACTCTATGGCCTTGTCCACATCGCCCAGCTCCTCCATTATCATCTGCAGAGCCTGCCTGCAGTTACCCATCCGACCTGCAGAGGGCGGCAACACCAAAAGAGTTATTCACACATACAGTAGGTGACACACCCCACAGACCTTCAATATGGCTACAGCATCCTCAGCCACACACTTTTCATTCATTAATTCATCCATCCATCCATTCATTCATTCATTCATTCATTGCATTTAAATTGATGTTTACACATTGTTTTTGCAACAAGGTTATGACAAGATGAAGGTCAAATACAGCTGAAGAAGGTATAAAAGTTGCTTACTCAGGAGAAACACTGTCTCTTCAACGAAGTTCCTCTGCTGACAAATCTCAAGTGCCTATGTGAGAACACAAATATATAACTGAGGGGAACTGCTAAAAGGTTTCCAATTAATTATTTTAAGGTCGGAAATAAAGACCCCAGACTTATATTAGTTCGTAAAGACTGTGTGTATGTTTGATGCTACATTTGTCTTTTAGCTGTGGGATGTGTGTGTGTGTGTGTGTGTGTGCGTGTGTGTGTGTGTGTGTGTGTGTGTGTGTGTGTGTGTGTGTGTGTGTGTGTGTGTGTGTGTGTGTGTGCGTGTGTGTGTGTGTGTGTGCGTGCGTGCGTGCGTGCGTGCGTGCGTTGGACCTGCGGTTACCTTCTCCAATGGGCAGTGTGTACTGTCCCTGAGGAAGGGCAGTAAGTTGGGCCTGTCGTACTCGGCATACAGGCTGATCTGCCGCTCATGGAAACGCTGACCCTTATGATGGTCCCTCTTGAAGAGCTTATGCAGGTACTAGAGACGAGAAGAGATGAGACGAGACGAGACGAGACGAGAAGAGAAGAGAAGAGAAGAGAAGAGACGAGAACAGAACAGAACGAAAGAGAGAAGAGAAGAGAAGAGAAGAGAAGAGAAGAGAAGAGAAGAGAAGAGAAGAGAATGAAAGAGAGAAGAGAAGAGACGAGACGAGACGAGACGAGAAGAGAACAGAACGAAAGAGAGAAGAGAAGAGAAGAGAAGAGAAGAGAAGAGAAGAGAAGAGAAGAGAAGAGAAGAAAAGAAAAGAGAAGAACATTCAACAGACACGAAGACAATCTAACCTCTCACCTTCCCCTCATACAACATCATGCTTCATTACTGTCTGATTGGTACTAACAGACGGTAGCTTGCTTAAGAGCTGAAGTTTGTAATAATAATAATAATGTGTCTGGATAGTTTTGACCCATCGTCCACAAAAGGAGAGCAATTCTGTGCAGCGAATTATTTTCATTGAGGCATTGTATTCTGATGGAGACGCACAATAAATGCATGACATTTCCCTTTGAAACACTTCAGTCAATAACTAAAGGGCAAATGGTTTAAATAGAAAACAAATGCCTCCCCCTTTCAGCCAGTTCAAACCTAACCATATTAAAATGGGGCCATTCCAAAACTTTATTTATTTGCCATGTCAGAGGGTGCATGGATTTAAAATGAAATAAATCAGAATTTATTTAAATGCTAACGATGCGATGAAAAAGTCACAATGTACTAACGACGTGCAGCAGCTCCGGTCTGTCTTTCAATTCCTCCACGACTCTGTCCGTCTGTGAATGAAAAGAGAGGACACAACACAAAAAAGAAAAAAAAAACATTCAGTACAACCAAGTTAGCCAGCAAGAGAGAAATAATAAAAAGAGAGGAAGACAGAAAAAGAAGAAAAAAAAACACATGGCAAGACATGGGAAGGCCTCAGGTTCACCTACCGATATTTTGTCTTCGTTATCCAGCAACATGTCAACAGCTTTCTGAAAAAGGAGAGGAGAAGGGCTGATATATCCCCCGGACAGATCTATAGAGGCGCGACCTGCAACCTCATAGGTGCTCCATCTTTGATGTAATTACGGAGCCCCGCGCTCATGTGGAGAGCAGAGCAGAGAGGAGAGGAGAGAGGAGGCTAGGGAGAAGAGCTCAGATGCCTCATCTCCACAGAGAGAGAGAGAGAGAGAGAGAGAGAGAGAGAGGGTGAAAATGGAGAGAGTGGCAGAGAGAGCAGGGAGAGGGTGAAAATGGAGAGAGTGAGAGAGAGAGAGAGAGAGAGAGAGAGAGAGAGAGAGATAAAAGAGGGTGAAAATGAGAAGAGAGAGCAAGAAAGGGTGAAAATGGAGAGAGTGACGGAGAGAGTGACAGAGAGAGAGAGAGAGAAAGAGAGAGAAGAGGGTGAAAATGAAGAGAGAGCAAGAAAGGGTGAAAATAGAGAGAGTGACACAGAGAGAGAGAGAATGAGAGAGAAGGAGGGCAAGAGAAAGAGAGCGCACTGTGCTACAATTCTCCCTTGAATAACAGGGAGATATCACCTCCAGAGGTTATTAGAGATGGAGAACTTGAGGCTTGAACTACCTTCAGGGAAACATTCTGCCAACACCTGCTCAGTTCAGGTACACATAGAAATGGAGATGTTAAGTGCATCTGACGTTTAAAACATATCATTATTAACAGTACAGTATTGCACATGTATAATGCCCTAACTTACATTTTTATAACTTTATATGTATATTATTGATATTACCATTTGGTGGTTTGCGCTGAGGTTGATCTTTATTAAAAATGCATGATCACTGAGGTGGTATGGCATCGTATATCTTCAGTTGGAAGTGATAGTGGTGGTGGCTATTCTGATGTGTGTGCGAGTGTGTGTGCACCTCTTTATCAAAGTCCATGAGCAGCACGATCTTGTCCTCGATGGAGGAGAAGAGGTTGTGCTTGTGGATGAGCTCGTATACGTCTTTGTGCCTCAGCCGCAGGTAGATCTCCAGGGCACGGTCGTACCTCTGGTCATACGTGTACCTGAAGGATCATTCGATCAATCAATCAACCGATTAACCAATCACCCAATCAATCAAAAGTATTTCTATAGCACATTATCATACTTAGTCATCATTTAATATGCTTCAAGATGACAAAGACATATGGAAAAAATTATCTGAAGTGTAAATAAAAAAGATTATAGCTCATATCCATAATCATAATCGGGTAACAGTACAGCTGTTTGTAATTTCTTTTTAAAGCAGGCTACTGTTGGGGCAGATTTAATTTAAACAGTGGATGGGAGGAGGGATGGGGACGGGACGGGGGTGAAGGAGAGACACAGAGACATACAATCTGAAACAGATCACGTAAGTAAATGGGACACAATTTTGCAAAAATGTTAATTGGATCACGGTCAGTAAATGGTACACACACACACACAGGCACACACGCACGCACAGGCACACACGCACACAAATGCATATCATGATAGGGTAATGGGTTCACATCTACATGTATACACTTTTTTTGTCAGTCAAAATAGTAAATTAAGCTGAATTTCACTGTGTTTGTTCCTGCCATCTAAATCTGGCTTTAGCTCAGAACCAAAGCAAAAAGAATATCCTTCCCCTGCATCCCTACACTGACAAATGCTCTTTATGTGAATGTGAGAGACACAGAGCTCAGCAGCAGCTCCTGCTACTGATGCATTTCCTGCATGTCCTTGAGGATGCAGATTGATCACAGCTCTTTGAAAATCTGTGGCCATTCGTATACTTAAAGGTACACTGTGCAGGAAATGGTCAAAAAAGGTAATGTAACTATGCTGCTCATTGAAACTGGGATGCCTATTGCCCAATTTGATCTTTTCATGAAAGTTTACTAAGTAATAAACTAATATTTTCTAGTATGGTTTTTGCAGCTAAAAATGTCTATTTCTGGAAATTCAAAATGGCGGACCATGGAGAAGATCCCCCTTTTAATGTATGAAAAGTGCAATTTTCCCAGTCATAATGAATACTTGAATACTTGAATTTGATGGTGGTGGTAAGTATTCATGAAAAAGGTAACATTAGTGAATAGGTAGCATGAAATCTGGAAATAAACAACTAAAAAGTTTGCACAGTGTACCTTTAAATTTCATGAACCTAATTAATTTATTGGTGTTTATTTGTATATGCATATGCATATTCATAAAGCAGAGGACAATGCCACAAATAAGCTTATCTTTTGAATAATCTTAAAAGAAAACACATGAATAATAGCATAATAGCATTGCATTGCCCTGACTGTACTACGACCAAAGCCAAGAAAAAACAAAAAACAAAAGCATTCCCCTGTGTGCCTGTGCTGAAAATCCTCTTCATATTATGTAAATGTGTGACACGGAGCGCGGTGCCAGCCATCTCGTGCTCTTGACACCTCTCCTGCTGTGCATGTCCCCCTGGGGGTGTCAAGAGGTGACAAAAGGAACCGTCCCCGGCCCTCACTCACAGTTCAGCCAGGGTCTTCAGCAGGGTGCTGTTGCTGGGGTCCTTTTTTAGGTGGTCGTTGACTGCCTGCACGATAGTCATGTTGTTGTACAGCTCCCCGGGCCACTCTCTAATGAGCGTGGCAAAGCCCTGCGTGACGTGAGGGGAAAGCACACAAACACACACGAATCACACACATATTGAAGTGCTGTACACGTACATACAGATACACACGCGCGCGCGCGCACACACACACACACACTATCTCGCTCTCTTTCTCTCTCGCCTTGTACTGTCTCATAGACAGGTCACCTGGGTCTGGCCAACATACATTTTGAAAGGTAAAGTACTGCACACATTTGCTCTCCATTTCGACAATAAAGTCAAAGACATACTATGTAACTACAAATAACAATAATACAGTAAATAGACTTAGAATGTACAATCATTGGCTTAGATAAACTGACACACACACACACACACATATATATATATATATATATATATATATAACTTGACTATATATATATATATATATATAATATATATATATATAAAAATAATGGCAATGGGCTATTGAATGGGGGTGACCTGCCAACCTCATAATCAGTCTTGAGGAACTCGTGCAGGATCATCTCGTAGATGGCTGGCCTCAGCCGCAGATCACCTCTAGGTAGGTACTGGCTGATGGCCTACAGGTACAGCACATGGAGGACAAGCACAGGTTAGAGAATATACAACCATTGGGTTATACAGTAGTACAGCACTGGGAAGGAAGCAGAAGGAATTGTGTTATCATTTATGTTGATTTTCTTGAATGACTCAGCAAATGGTTATGGTACACAGCATTACAAAATGAAATGTAGGTGCACTTAAAGAGACGCAGAGAGGTGTATTTCTTAAAAAATAAACCACTACAATGATTTCGAGTTTAAAAATCTAAAACGTACGTATGTATTGTGAATTCAATAACATGAGTGTCTGGGCCTACCTTCAGCTGGCCAATGGTTTTGAAGCGGTAGACCTCGTTCTCCCACAGTTCCATGTTCTTCCCCAAGACCTTCTGGCACTTCCTGCATGAAGACAACAATAAATGGCAGGTTTACAAATATTGTACCTGGATGCGATGCGATGTCCGTGTGTGGCTGAGGGAATATAAAATAATACACTGAAAAAGACAAGAACAAGAAAGAAACAGAGCGAGAAAGAGGTTGGCCTACAGAGAAAGATAGAGGCAGAGACAGAGATAAAGATAGAGTGAGATGTGAGGAGAGAGAGAGAGAGAGAGAGAGAGAGAGAGAGAGAGAGAGAGAGAGAGAGAGAGAGAGAGAGAGAGAGAAAGAAAGAGAAAGAGAGCAATACAGTATAGTATATCCATCCGTCCTACCTGGCGGCTGTGTCATAGTCTCCTTTTTCCACCAGGTGATTGATGTATGCCATCCCAATTTTCTGCAGGAACATAGAGGTCACAAGATGAATTCCCAATGACAAAAGACAAGCTAGCAGGTGGGTCCTAAAATAGTTTGACTCCAGAGACAGAATAGCTACAGTACCTGTACGTCATGTCGCTTGATGTTCTTAAAGCTGATCTCGGCTGCCATTAGCGCTTCCTAGCGAAGAAAGAAACAGGAGTGTTGTGATGAGCTGAGTTGCGATCGGTGTTGCGTGTTGTGATGTGATCGGTCGGTGATTACACAAATTACTGTCTCTCAACATTGCTTTGACAATAATCAGGTACAGCCTAGCTACAGCAGCTAGCCGTGCCCTGCAAACACACCAAGAGACAAAAGCTACAAAGAGTCGCTAGACTGTCTTCTCATAGCAAGAGCCACAAAAGTATGATCGTAAAAGCAGAATGCAAGCAGAATGCAAGCATTCTGACAATACAATTGGCTGTGGCCGCTGTCTGCGAACCGCATCATAGCTCTTTTGCATAATATTCGCTGAGGTTCAACTACAAACTGTCGCTAAAATCACCTCTCTTACTCAAATCGCTTTTGTCTCTTCTGTCGCCAACTCCTCCACAAAAAGCCAATTATTTCTGTCGCTGATACTGCTGTAGTGACTTTTGTTGTGTTTGTGCCATTACATGTCATACCTCGTACTTCTTCTTGTCCAGGAGCCAGTCGATGTGGTCGTCCTGGTCGCGTTCCTTGGCCACCACGATGTCTTTGGGGCTGATGATGTAGAACAACGACTCCCCCTCGGAGTGCTCTGCAGTCACAGCAGAGAAGCATCACACCACATCACTACACTGGCATCTCACTCTCTACACTAGCAATTAATGCTGTTAAATAGTGCCAAACTACACAAAGTTTTACGTTCTACTTCTACTGAACACAACTCTACACCATAGCTTACCTAGCCGATAGTCTCTGCACTCGTTGTCCTGGAAGTTGCGGACGGTGAGAGCGTCAGACGAGATCTCCTCACAGGTCTCAGGTAATGGCTGGATGATGTCAAGGCGTGGCCGCGCACGGAACTCCTCATCCTAGTAACACGCACACACACACACAATATCATAATGACATGGCACATACAGTACATCAAGATTTTTTCTTTCTTTCAAAACCACTGAGTAATAGACCACACAACAAACTATGCTCCTAAACTTAAGTAAGTGATCATAATCCCTATGCGTGAAATGACCAAGTATACTACGTATACAACACCAAATGTTACATCTCACCATGTGTTTGGTGTTCACCTTGACGTATGACAATTAGGATTTCTTAATATTCAGCCTCAAGAGGTTTCTCAAGAGGATCCATTTATTATCAAATGTAGTCAGTTCTGACAAAAAAAGTGTAGCTGCTGTCTTGATGACTTTGTTGAGGCGGTGATGCTCCAGCTCACCATGTGTTCAGAGTTCTCCTTGACGTAGTACAGGGTCACCAGCTGATCTGCCAGGGGGGCCAGGCCACTGATGAAGAACTCCGTCTCAAACGCAGACACTGCACACCACAGGACATCGGTATTATTACACATTTTTACAACACATTGCTTTCTTAGAACAACCTCCCACAATACAATAATGTCTTGGTTTCTATATTGCAGTTTAACAGTTTAACATTTTTTTCTACTTAAAAAGTGAAATGCGGTTCTACTTAAAATAAACATTGACATTTCCACACACTTTTTGAACGTCATCTTAAGATCAAAAAGGAGAAGTTACCAATCTCCACGTAGCGGCTGGGTAGGTCCCGCATCTCAGTGGGGTCTCTCTCCTTCACAGCACATATCTAGGAAAACAATATGCATAACATAGCCACCTTATTGCCAGCTCCAGTGACACCATGCACGAAAAAGGGGTTACACGTCTGCATAGTTTTCCCTGGATGCAACTTATCTGCCGAGGCATTTTTAAGACAATTAATCATCACATTGTAATGGGAGCAAGGGCCATCATACTTCAAAAATGTCTGCAGTCTACACTTACGGATTGGGATTACGATGTGGAAAAAAGTGTCCTCAGATAACATTTGACTCAAAAATGCAGTTTGTATGGAATGTGTTGACTTGTTCCGGAGCGTCTTAATCTCATTTAAAATAAAACCAGCATGTTTAAATCACTGCTGAGGTAGCCCATTTGTTTACGTGGGTCTTCAGCTAAACCGGAAATTGCGTCCCTTTTCTGTTGCCCCAGCAGCAACGCCAGGAATAAGGTGGACACAGTATTAGGCACTGGGCAGAGTGTTGATTTCTTAGAGTCTGAGGAGGGGATCATGGTAATTTTTGCAGGGGATTAGAAATTGGATTTTACACACCAAAAGGCTGTATCTCCAACACACAAATTTGAGCCAACACACAAATTTGAGCCAACACACACCGTGACACACACGCACACACATACATACGCACACACATACACACACACACACACACCTTGACGGAGGAGCCCCATCCGATGATGAGGGTGGCGTTGTCCTTCCAGCAGAGGCTGCAGGGGTACATGTCGGGCCTGAGGCTGGCGTTGTCACGCAGGACGTTAGTGATGCGCTGCTTAGTGCTGATGTCATAGATCTTCACTCCCTGCCAGAGACGAACACACACACACAAACACACAAGATATACAAAGTCAAACACAAACACAGACTAACATACATCTGCATATACACACTCACACACACACATTTGCACACAGGGAACCATGCACAGACTAAATTGCTGTCTGATTTCTTCTGGAAATTTGGGTAGGAGGGCTTGAAAGTTAAATTCTGAGCAAAGTGCTAAGTATACATAGTCAGGCCCCGGCTTCCTCAGGCTTACAGGTTCACTTTCACTACTTTGTAACCTCTAATTTAAAGCAGATCTCTAGAACAGTGAATCCCAACTAGGCGTAGGTAGTATACAGGTACGTGAGCACATTGCAGCAAGTACATGCAAAATGTAATAATAGTAATAAATGTATGGAGCGCGTAGTCACATTGGAAACCAGGACGATATTTCCAAAATGAGTATTCATGGTATTACAAAATGGCTTAGGGGGGTACGCAAGACACAGGTTGCGTCCATTTAAAATCTTCTAGAGTGTATTTGGTACCAGAGTGCTCTCTAAGTGTTTAAACATCTCTGCATGTTTTACAGTACACCATATATTGTAGAGATACTTCCCCAGGAAATGACGTACCACATTGTTGGCCCAGGCGATGAGGTTGGCCCTCCACTTGATGTTGGTGATGGTGCCCTCCCCCTCGTGCAGCACACACGTCTTCCAGCGGTTAAGCCAATTACGCTCATACAGGAGCAGCTGTGGACAACAGGGATCAGCAAAACAACATTATGGCACCAAGTTCAACATGTTACCATCGGGGCATATACAGCATTTATGAGTGCTGATAATGTTTAGACTATAGATTTAAAACTATTTATCATTGGTTCAAAAGACAACCTGGGGTAGAATAACTGAAAAACTGTGTTGTGGTAAACAAACAAGAAAGCTCAAATGTTAGGTGAAACAGTATTCACTTCAGTATTTCAATTGGCCAGAGCCTCATCAGCATCGGTTCATGGAAATTCAATCAATTTCAAGTGATTCCAGATGAACATTTAGAAATGTCATCAAATAAAATGGTGCCATTTATTACATTCCAAGAAAATGATTTCTGCATGTTTGTATCATGACACACGTCAACCAGAAGAGGGCAGTAGAGCACAGTCAACAGACGAGTCGCTCGCCCGCCCGCTCCCTGGCCGGGTATCCAGCATGCAATGCCCTCCCTTCTCTAGCCGTCCTCCTCCGCACGCGGACTGAAAAATCCATTATGGACAAGTGTGTCTTAATTACCCAAATGGAACGCTAAGTGCCTTTAACGAGGAGGGGCTCCTCCTGTATTGCGTGTCAATAAAAACCCTGGCGCACATATAGAGCACTGTGCCACCATCTTCTCCAATCCGCCAACACTGACAGATATTAGATTACTAAGCTTTTAATTAAGAGCCACAGCGGACATTACACAAATTGGCGATACACTCTGATCTCGCCACACATATTTCTTAACATTACATTACCTTACATTACACTTAGCTGACACTTAAATATCTAAAGCGACTTGAAGATATTTAGGTACAGCGTGTGGGTTACAGACCCTGGAGATTGGGTAAGACTGGGTGCCTTGCTCAAGTGCATTTCAGTCATACGTAGTCTGACATGGGATTCAAACTAGCCAGGCCGTGCCCTCCTAGCGACGCAACACCTTCAGCGTTGCTACTAGTCAGGTCAAGAGCAATGCAAGTACTTTCTGAGCTCCCGAAAAATTAGGAACTCCTCACACTTTGTCGGGAAGCAAAAAAACATTAGCAAACCAAGGGAGGTGGGTCAATCATGCCGTTTGGGAAATGTTCATTGTTATGCTCTTGGTCAGACCACGTCTCGAAGACATTTGGAAGTCGATGATATTCAGGCTAGATTCGAACCTGCCACCTTCCTATTCTAGGTCGATCTCCGTAACTCTTAGGCCACACTAGGCCCAGCTGCCTTCATGCTTTTTTGTTGCTGATAACT
The DNA here is from genome assembly GCF_034702125.1 of Engraulis encrasicolus. Classification (NCBI taxonomy): domain Eukaryota; kingdom Metazoa; phylum Chordata; class Actinopteri; order Clupeiformes; family Engraulidae; genus Engraulis; species Engraulis encrasicolus. The sequence continues at coordinate 36,683,655 of NC_085865.1, read as the reverse complement.
AGATCCAAAGCCTCTTCCCTTTAGGCCTGTATCAGTCTGGGTATGCCTGTGCCACTCTGTCCCTGTGTGCATACTTACACTGACTTCCTTGAATGCTCTCTTTTTTCTTTCTTTTTTCCTTTCCCAAGTCTTTGAGATGCCCCCTTCAGAAAAAAAAGATATCTATTTGGAGATGATGACTCGTGTCTTTAAACATTACGACTTTAAGATACACTTTGGAGGAGCCAAATCCTATCACATCCACTTTTCCTCTTTCCTTTCAAGAGCGAGTGCGAGAGGAGAGGAGCACAGAAGGGGGTTATGATAATGTCTGTATCTCCCACGAGAGCCAGAAAAGAAATCCTGACAGGAGAGATGGCAATAGCCACAATGGGAGAGAGAGAAAGAGAGACACACACCTCGAGAGGCACAGTCTCAAAGACATACACAAACTCTTATTAAAGACGAGTGGATGGAGCTCACAGGGAGAAGGAGAGAGAGAGAGGGGGAGAGAGACGGAGAGAGAGAGAGATACAGACAGAAGGATAAAACGACAGAGCGGGAGATAGATGGGAAAAGAAAAGGATCTTGGGAAATGGGAGAGAAACCCTTCAGTGCGGCGTCTTCCATTCTATGTCCTCCATTCTCCTCCTCCTTGGCTATGTTAACAGATCACAGCGCACAGCATGGAGGGGGGGGGATAACACACTCGGTGGGGCCCGGCGCACAGCGAATTGAATTGCCTTTGACAAGATGTGTCTTCAGTCGAAGCCTTATTGATTTTTGTGGCGAGGGTGCATTATGGCAGCCTTAAGCCACAGGAAAGAGGACTCAAATCAGGCGGCGATTGAAAGCAGGAGAGGAGAGGAGAGGAGAGGAGAGGAGAGGAGAGGAGAGGAGAGGAGAGGAGAGGAGAGGAGAGGAGAGGAGAAGAGAGGAGAGCAGAGCAGAGCAGAGCGTAGGAGAGGAGAGGAGAGCAGAGGAGAGGAGAGCAGAGGAGAGCAGAGCAGAGGAATCAAGGAGGAGGAGAGGAGAGGAGAGGAGAGGAGAGGAGAGGAGAGGAGAGGAGAGGAGAGGAGAGGAGAGGAGAGGAGAGGAGAGGAGAGGAGAGAACAGGACATGAGAGGAGAGGAGTCAACGAGAGGAGAGGAGAAAAAGGGGAGGAGAGGGGAGGGGAGGAGAGGAGATGAGAGGACATGACATGAGAGGAGTCAAGGAGAGGAGAGGAGAGCATAGGAGAGCAGAGCAGAGGAGAGGAATCAAGGAGCAGAGAGGAGAGGAGAGGAGAGGAGAGGAGAGGAGAGGAGAGGAGAGGAGAGCATAGGAGAGCAGAGGAGAGGAGAGGAGAGGAGCATGGAGGAGCTCTCATTGTACTGAAGGCACCTCCATTGGGTCAAAAGGTACGTCACACATGCGTGCAATGGGGGTGGGGGTAGGGGAGTGTGGATGGGAGGGTTTTTAGATGTGTGTGTGTGCGTGTGTGCGTGTGTGTGTTTGTCTGTCGGTGTGGGCGCGTAGTCTTTACATATAATGTGGTGATAAGGGTGTGAATAAGTGGAATAATTTGCCACATCAAATGTCTTCACCACTGGTATCCAAATGTCCTAAGCGTTGTAAAATCTGGCATTCCTGTAAATAAACACCTCAATATGCTATTCACAATGTGCAAATATAAAAAAAATACTTCTGTATGTAATCTCATTTTAAGTTTCTGTAAAATTCAAAATGCGCTTTGCAATACCATTTACAGTAGTCATACAACAAGCTGTTAGACCACGATAAAAAAGTAAAGAAAGACAGGAGAAAAGCCAAAACAGTAGAAAAGGTGCGATTAGGAATACAACGGTCCATGAGTGGTGGTGCGGCGCCCAAGGATGTCCTTTGGGTTGAATTTCAGGCTGAATTGCAGATACGTGCGAATCAACCCGCTAGTTTGTATAGAAACTGAGCGCAAAAGTGTGGGTCGCCTACACGTGTAAGTGTGTGTGTGTGAGTGTGAGAGAGAGAGAGTAGTACAGGTCATATGGGTAATGACTGTTATTTGTTGGGCTCCGAGAGACAACACCTCTCTCTCTTGGAGAACAGCACTTTGGGGAAAATGGGCCACTCTCACTCAAAGATCAGCCGCCTGTGAGAGCGAGAGAGAGAGAGAGAGAGAGAGAGAGAGAGAGAGAGAGAGAGAGAGAGAGAGGCCGCCATGGTAAGAGCCTTTCACGACTCCTGACAGCAGAAGAGGAGGGATGAAGGGGAGGGATGGACGGAAGAGTGGAGGAGGAGGAGGAGGAGGAGGAGGATGGAAAAAAACCCGAGAACAATTCACCATAAAAGGGGGGGGGGGGGATAAAAAGAGCAAAAATAAAAGAGAAATTGGGCGAACTGGGTGAAACAATGGAAGCAGCTCCCATCCCGCCATAAATTCAGGCCACGCGAAAAAAAACACAAAGAGCATCCCAAGATGGTGGTGAGTGGGCTTAAAAAACATTAAAAAAGAGAAACAGGCATCACTTTGTCCAGAGAGCGGCAAAGTGTGTGCACCCATTTAAAGTGGTTGGTATGACATGGGTTCATGCAAACCTCACCAGTGCACACCATTTGAGCAGATAGATAGATGAGACCTCAGATCAAGACGCCACTTTGGACTGAAACACAAACAGGGTGTGACCCCCTCGCCACCTCACCTGTTCTTGATTGCCCACTGTTGAGAGTGTGTGTGCGCGCGCAAGTGTGTGTGAGTGTGTGTGTATGAGAGAGAGTGTGTGTGTACGTGTGCATATGTGTGTGCGCACATGCATGTGTGTGTGTGTGTGTGCGGGTGTGTGTATGTGTATGTGTGTGAAAGACTGTGCGTGAGTGTGTGTGCGCGCGCCGGCATGCGTGTGTTTGGGTGAGTGTGAGACTGTGCGCGAGTGTGTGTGCATGTGTGTAAGGGGTTGCTTTCAAACTCTCCGGGAGTGCAACGCGGCGCGATGCGCAACACTCCTTGGACTCACCTTGTTGCCCCCGGTGACAAACTGCTTGTTGTTGGATTTGCTGAACTGAGGATGGAGAGCCACCACCTGCGGAGAAGCCCAGCAGATCAAAGACACGGACACGCACGCACGCACGCACCCACATGAGAAAACACACACATATACACACCCACATATACACACCCACATATACACACCCACATATACACACACACACACACACACACACACACACACACACACACACACACACACACACACACACACACACACACACACACACACACACACACACACACACACACACACACACACACACACACACACAGACTAATGGGCCAGACTAGACCATGGCGAGAACACCTACTCTCTATGGGTTAAATACAAAACCTGTAGTTTAGCCATCTGAATATGAAGTCGGCTGGATGACAGGCTACATCAAATGTCTTGTACTGTATGATAAGCACTATGAGCACGATTCAGTACCTTCATGATAATTTGATAAGTTACTGTAAGATATAAATGAGACTATTTTGGACACTTCAGAATATTCATAATACAATTTAATACTCAACATTTATTATTTTCTACATTCTATCTATTCAGTTTCAATTAAAACATGCCTATGGTTAGAAAGGATGCTGGAAACAAAAGCGAACAAATGCCTACCTTTACTGGACAGTCAAAGTTGTCATGGAAACCTTCACGTGTATAAAGACCAACAACTTGCACCTGTGGGAAAATATTTTTTAAAAGATAGCAAAGGATCAGGTGTGCAGTATGTTTCATGTGTACAGGAGGTCTACCGTATTCTGGCTTTGACTTCAATAAATAAATTATTGCATGTTTGGGCTGGATAAATCTTGTGATGCGTATGACCATAATTGCTTCAATGCTAACACAAACTATTCCAACATCTTGTTAAGATGGCCCATGTGTGTATCTCTTCCCTCCAAACAGTCAAAGCATCAGTTGCTCTAAATACTTTTACGAATTGGTGTCCAGTCAGACCCAGTCCATGGTGTCTGATTGAAATACCTTTTATGGTTGACCCAACACAGCTAATCGTGGCCCGAGAGCAGCTAGTCTCTGCCTGTGCTAGTTTTTATATACAAATGGCCAGTACAGGAACATGATGAGATGTCGCAACTCGCTGACTCACTACATTTTCACTGCGTGGTCTATTTTTAAGACATGCACATAATGTAAAATATGAAGGCTACTCTGTGCCAAATATCTAGATGATATATCGTACGGGCCGGTCGGGGCACTGTGGGCTTGCAAGAAGGGCAGCAGGAGCAAAACTACAGTGGAAAGCACACATACAGAATAAGATGGTTTCAGAATCATTAGGAAGTGCATGGAAAGAAAAACTGAGAAAGGGAGAAACGGGACAGAGGAGGGAGTTTTTCATTAAGTGGATTCCACCTTTATTTTATTCATTTCTATTTTATTTTTCATTTTTTTTTTACCTTTTCGCAGTTTGATTTGACCAGTCAAAATTAGAGGTGGTGGTTTGCACTTCCAAACTACAGGTGCAAGAAAGACAAAGGGTCAGACAACAATAAAAACTAAAGCGGAACGTCCACAATTCCACAATTTTAAAAGAAAAATGAAGCAAGTTGAATGTTGAAAGTTGAATGAATTGAGCTCGGAGGGATGTTTTGTTGTCATTAAGTGTTGGGGTGGCCAATTACTGAGTAGGTGTTGTGTTGATCTGTGCCCTCTCAGCCCCCCCTGCCCTGACTAACCTGCCCAGCAGCCACGGGCAACTTTAAAGATAACACCTAATGTCCTCTCGCCACCTCCTCCTATGGCGGCCTCCTTCTTTCAAAGAGAAAAAATAATCACTCTTTCGCCGCTCAAAATATCTTTGGTTATGGGTGAAGGCAGGAACACCACCTCACACCGTTCCTTCAACTCCCTCCAGAACAGACGTGGAAAAAGTTGAACTATTGCTCAGAGGGGGGTGGGTCTACCTCCAAGCTGTGCAGATTCTTTTCCTTAAAAAATAAAAAAAATAAAAAATCCGCAGACACAAAAAAGAAAGCAAGTATATCTGTTTAAAGGCAGCAAAATAAAGGGAAAAAACTTTTCTACCTCCACCCCAGTGCTGCTACACACTATATAATCTCCTATTGGCCTATCACCGCCATCAGCTTCCATTAAAAGAGCAGTGCGATTTGGGGGTTAGGGGTTAACAGTGCGAGAGGGCGGACGATGTCCGTTCGGCACATCGATTTTAATTGGCAAGAGGTGTGTTGGCCGAGACAAGATCTTGTATCCCGCTCGCAGGACTAGTGGAGGAGTCGCTATCAGTCACCGATATCTCTGCAGCCGAGCATGTGCGTGCATGTGTGTGTGTGTGTGTGTGTGTGTGTGTGTGTGTGTGTGTGTGTGTGTGTGTGTGTGTGTGTGTGTGTGTGTGTGTGTGCGCGCTGATAACAGGCAGGTGCTGATCAATGAGGGGACATCAGGGTGGAGAAACGTGATAGTGATCACAAGAGGACAAGTGGAGTCAGGGGAAAGGAGAGGAGAGGAGAGGAGAGGAGAGGAGAGGAGAGGAGAGGAGAGGAGGAGAGGAGAGGAGAGCTGATCAGAGGAGAGCTGATGAGAGGAGAGCTGATGAGAGGAGAGGAGGAGAGGAGAGGAGAGGAGAGGAGAGAGGAGGAGCGGAGAGGAGAGGAGAGGAGAGGAGAGGATAGAGGAGAGGGAAGAGGAGGAGCGGAGAGGAGAGGAGAGGAGAGGAGAGGAGAGGAGAGGAGTGGAGAGGGGAGGAGAGAGGAGGGGAGCTGAGAGGATAGAGGAGGAGCGGAGAGGAGAGGAGTCAAGAGGAGAGGAGAGGAGAGGAGAGGGGAGGGGAGGAACGGAGCGGAGCGGAGCGGAGATGGGAGGAGAGGTGAGGAGAGAAGAGGAGAGGAGCGGCAGAGGAGAGGAGAGGAGACCAAGGTGCCATGTGTTTCTGAAACGCAACACAGCACACCTTGTCCCCAAAGACATAACCATCACAAAACTCTAAGACTCAGAGCTTTCTTCGTTTTCATTCAACACCACACCAGCAAAGCAAATACTGAACGAAATGCCATTCCTTTGAATCACATCAGTGTCTCAACTAACTTCAAGTAAGAAGTTGCAACGATATAATGAGCAATATAATGCAATGCTTTCAGTATAGACAACGTGCTGATCGATGATGAGATATCAGGATAGAGAAAAGTGACACAAGGGAGATGAAGTCAGGAGAGAGGGGACAAAGGCACCAGGTGGAAAAGTGAAACACTCACTGAAAAAGCTTTACTAACATAGTACGACACCACTATGACAGCACACAGGGCCTTAAGTAATACGTATGACTTGGGCATTGCCATTCTGGTAACAGCTAATCTATGACAGGGGCCGTGTCTTACTGGGTCAGATGTAAGCCAGAGTCCCCTGTTCCCAAAGTCCCTACTGTTTGTGTGTTAACATGACCATCACAAGACTTAAACCGGGCTCAAACTACACGACTATCGGTCCGATTCTCGGCTGAAAACCCCCCTTACGACAATTGGTGGAGCGTTACCCCCCAGGACCATCGCAAGCGATTGTCGGGAAAGATTTCCTCGTTGTGTGCGACGTTCTTAGATAGAACTTTGGCAGCTCAAAGAGTTGCCGATCGAAAATCGTAGAAATCAAACAGTGTTTGATTTTTGCGACTGGAAATAGAACGTCGGGCATTGTCTCGGTGGTTGTGGCCGTGTAGTTTGAGCCTGGCTTTAGGGTGATGATCCACTCCAAACTTCCCATCGCAACACTAAACACATTGCTGTCGTCCTTTAAGACCCTTTGATAACTGTAGGCCTTGATGATATGTAGAACTGCTCTGCGTTGTGACTGGACTGCTGTACCACCCCTTCGTCTTGCTCCGCTATGGAGCGGTTACCTCGTGATATGGTTGTGACGTGAGGGAAAGCAGCATAAACTTGAAGATTTGCCTTTGCCTTTCATGTACAATGGTTCACACACAGACAAGAAGGAGAGTAGGCCTACATAAGAATGTTGAATGTAGAAAGATGGTATATGTGCTGCTTTTGCCGTTTCGGAGATGGAGGCTACCCGACTTTGGAGTACTCCTTACTCCCAGGGATTAAAGCAAAAAAAAGTCATCTGACTGAACTTTTTTACCGGTTAGGCACCCGATCGAGTATCACTCCGTAACCCAACGAAAACCAATGTAGCCAGGCTCTGCCCTCATAACGAAACATACACTGGTTTTATGCAAGGAATGGTGCCAGAGCTAGCACTAGGCATAGGCAGACAGGGCAGTCGCCTGGAGCAGAATAGGCCTATGTATTGAGGGCGCCAGTAATACCAAAAAGTGCCACAAAATCAGAACTTCAACCAACATAACACTTTACACTTCACATTAACAAACATAACCTCCTTGGTGGAGGTAATGAATATTCATTATACACTCAGTAGGCCAATATACACACTCAGTATGAATGTACCTGTAGGTACTAGATCAGATGCTATGCTATGTTTACAGATGCCAATTTCTAAATACAAAAAAATGAAAGAGGGAAAGGGGGCAGGCCTAGGCCACCAGATTGACAAGAACTGGCCGAGAATGGAGGGATAATGGATACTATATCAGACTGCAAACATTGAACTGCAATTTGGGGCATGTTTTGGTTATTTCCTCTTATTTCTACCCATTGTTTATGAATTGTTCACAACATTATGCAGAATGGATTCACATTAAGTGTTGCTTCAAAATGGTCTAGCTGATATCACAGAATTATTGACTTGGAATTGCAATGCGTTGATACAGTGATCCCATTATGGTTTTTTTGTTGTAGTAGGCGGCTATATTTTGACTTTCCCATCAGAATGGGCAAACACTGTTCTGGTGAAAGCACTGCGCATTGCTTGCAGTTGTATTTCTGACATTTAAACTAGTTGGTTATTTTGTATGTTTTTCACTATTCGTCCTGTTACAAATAACTTGTTGATGTTTACAAACAGGGTGCGGTAGTCTACCTCTTGTATTCTACCGTTTTGAAAACCTATGGCTACCGGTAGTTTTTTGCTTCTCGATGTGCGGTGCCAGGCACACGCTTACCATTGATTTAAAAAACGTCCCCGATTCCCGCACGCACTCTTGTTCTATCCTACAAGCTGACACGACGCAAGCAGACACGACACAGTCAGACATACGTCTATATAACAAAAGTAGCACACTTTCCCAAGCTTGTCGCGCAACTTTCCACTCGAATCAAGACAAATCACCCACCTATCAGTCCTGAGTGCGCAGTGCGCAAATAACTGAACTCAAACGAAGCGTATAGTCCGAGAAGACGTTGAGCCACTCAAAAACGAGCACACACAACTGTTGCTGCACACTATTCCAGTTAGCAAAAATAGCATCACAGAGTAGCCTACAACAAGCCGTGAAACAAACACCGAAACAGCAATTATTGACCAGCCAGGAGAACACTGCTTCCCAGAACAAGACGTGGCATAAAATATTGGCTCTGCCAAGGATAGCCTCCGTGACCCCTGTAAAATGAAACCCATTTTCAACTTATTTCTTAAATATATCGGCAACAACAAAGTTAATATGCTATGATTACAGGTGAGACTGTAAATTATCCGTTGTCAGAAAGACAACTACAGCTAGTTCTACACGTAGCCAGACAAACGCGCTAAACTTTGAGGATGAAACGCATGTTATTACGCATGGTATATTCTAGCTAGCTGCCAATGATAGCCGTCCCATTGGGGCTATGAATAATGTTAGTAAAAGTAACAATGCTTAAAAGAAAAACCCTTCATGAAAAGGACATCATGCGCAGTTGAAGTAAACTATTCTTTTTTTTTTCTAACTATCGCCACGGCAGGTGCAATGATAATGGAAACATACGTGTCCTACCTTCTTCCAGCTATGCATTCCATGCGCATTATTAGCCCATATAAGAATATCAGTCCAACCCGTTTAATGATTGTCATTGCACTTTAAAGACATAGTATTACACTTATTTTCTTTTCTGCCATCAGCAACAATGTTGGCTATTTGATTTTTTTAATCTCTCGCGCTGCGCCGCAACCGAATTGTTGACCGCTGGTGTACTTTTTTTTTGGAACACGGAGGACCAGGGGATGGCTCAAAACTACTGAGTGAATCTGTTGTATGACACAACCGGTGCTGGAGTGTAAAACTAAATCCGTGCACCAAACACACCTCTCGTCCCCTTCTCATGGCCAGGAGTGCTCTCGATTTGAGTTCAGTTGGAAAGTAAAAATTGTAAATTAACTGACATGAATTATAAGGACGGAAATCCGTCCAAACGAAAATCCAGTTGACGGAAATCCGTCATAGCGACGGAAAACTTTAATCCCTGTACTCCTCGCAGGAAAAAAACATGAAAGGTCAGAAAAGAGGAGAAATTTGTACATTTCAAGTTGGCCAAATCTCTCCCTACTAAAGAAAGCAAATTTGCACAAAAAACACTGCTAACTAACTTGAAGCATAGTACCTGCAGTGAAAGTATCAGTCTGTGCTGTTGGTTTTGGTGATGGAGTATATCTGGCTTTGGAGTCCGTCTCAACATATTCTGCACTACAGTGTAGAGTAGAAGGTACTGCTGTCAGTCACCTCTCAGGAAAAGAGCACCAAAGGTCAAGGAAAGAAGTTTCACATGATAAAAAAGACAGAGAGTGGGAAAAAAAGAAGCTGCAAAAAGATAGTGAGCATAGCACACCTGAGAAGAAGAGGAGATGATGGGGATGGAAGGAGAGGGAAAATGGGAAGAACAGTGAAGGGAGAGGAAGAGTATGAGAGAGAAGAAAGTCAGAGAAAGAGAGACGGAGAGTGACAGAGCATGTGGTGGACGGAAGAATATTGTATGAGAGAGTGTGAGCAGAGAGAGAGAAAGAGAGAGAGAGAAAGAGAGAGAGAGAGAGAGAGAGAGAGAGAGAGAGAGAGAGAGAGAGAGAGAGAGACAGAGAGCGCGTGGTGGAGTGGACTCACCTTGCCATCTTCTGAGCAGATCCCAACATGCTCCCCGCTCTCGTCCAGACTGATCTGATTGATCTTCACCTGACTCTGACAGAAAGAGACACAAGTTGACAAATCACACCAGAGCAGAGGCACCTGATGACGGGGGTGGAGTGAGGGGTGGAGGTGTATGATTGGGTGTCATTGTGTTTGTGTGTGTGTGCACTGTGTGTGTGTGTGTGTGTGTATTGTATTTGTGATCTGTGTGTGTGTGTGTATGTGCCTGTTAGGGGGGGGGGTTCTACAGCATCATGAGGGCCCATGTCAAGAGAAGTCAGAACAGACTGCTGGGGGGGTGAGCCTACACAGATCACATCTCTCTCTCTCTCTCTCTCTCTCTCTCTCTCTCTCTCTCTCTCTCTCTCTCTCTCTCTCTCTCTCTCTCCTCTCTCTCTCTCTCTCTCTCTCTCTCTCTCTCTCTCTCTCTCTCTCTCTCTCTCTCTCTCTCTCTCTCTCTCATTTACAGACTAGAAGACAAGTGCTACAATCACATCTCAAGACAATTGTGTCGAATATGAGATTTGTGTGTAACAAAAACAAACAAAACACACACACACATCTGAACATGCACACTTTTTTGAACATGCATTTTTTTGCTTTCATCTATACATTGTCTGATGTGATTTATGAAATGAGACAACAAAACAACAACAGGAAGAGACTTGAAGCATACTAGTCTACGTAGGGGAATGTCAGCGATAACTGACAACTTAACACAAAAAAATCTATATGGGCTTTGAGAGACAACCGCGTGGAAGTGCATGTGTAAGCCACGCTATCCCTCCTTGCGTCCCCTTTACTGTTAACTTATGGACAGCGTGTCAGGTCAGAAGGAGGAGAGGTGATGAGGCTCGGGATGGGGAAAGGGAAAGGAGATCGCAGCACAAGGGGTCATAACTTACAATCTCAAACTTCTGAGTGACGTTTCCTTGAATGTCCAGCAAGTACACCTTTCCGAAGTGAGTGCCCAGCGCCAGAAACTGCAGAGAGAAAAAGTAGAGAAACAGAACAGAGCGTAACATGAGATATGAGGATAAACTGCATATTATTATGTATTAAGACAAATAAAGGGTTGGGAAAACGCACAGCATTTTGCATACGTTTTAAGGATTTATAAAATGTGTTGGGGGGGGGGGGGTGTTGTGGGGGGGGGGGGGGGGGTCAGGGGGAATTAAAAAAGAGGTGGAGGCTCATAGTGAGATTTGGGTGGATGGGGTGCGTGTGGAGGGGTGGAGGTTTGGGAGTGGTGGGGGGTAACTAGACCCTTGGGGCCAAAAAAGTGTGAAATTGCAAGGGGACGGAAAACCCCATTTATCAGTGCAGTGCCGTGTGAAATGGCACTTCTTTTCTGTGTGTGTGTGTGTGTGTGTGTGTGTGTGTGTGTGTGTGTGTGTGTGTGTGTGTGTGTGTGTGTGTGTGTGTGTGTGTGTGTGTGTGTGTGTGTGTGTGTGTGTGTGTGTGTGTGTGTGTGTGTGTGTGTGCAGGGGAGAGGGAGTGGTGGTTTAGGAATCAACATAATATATGCGCTACGCACGTTGCCCATAGCACCTTAAGAGTTTATGAGTGTTTTCTAACTGAGTGGGCAAGTTTGCAAATTTCATTCCTCCACCACCAAACAATTTAAAAGAAATTAAATTGGTATTGGGAAAAAAACACACAAGACTGACCAATAAAAATCATAAATATGCCTGAACAGTTTTGCTCGTAGCACACCAACCAATGATTATTATTTACTGACAATATTATACATTGTTTTAAAAATCCACAAACACCACAAACAAATATTAGGAAACATATCATGATTGTTACTTTATTATAGGCTGGCACGTTGATGTGATTCTCTTCTCTGAAGGCTAATTGTTTATTCACCATGTGGAGGACAGAGGTTGAAGTCCAAAACTAATCAGACCTCAGTGAACCATTGCTCTGTTTTTATATATCTATTTATATATTTATTGTTTATTTTCTTGTCTTGTCTATTTGTCATGTTTTGTTTTTGTTGTCCTTGTTTTGTTTTGCTACTGTCCTTTGTCACTGTCCAGGGCCGTCGTTAGCCCGATTTTTAAAATTAAACATTTTTCCAAAAACAAATGCTGAATACGAACCACCAAGAAGGCAAGTTAATCTGAATACAAGTTCCTGTTTGCTTATTTATTCTTAATGCCACTTATATCCTACTGCACAGCAATAAAAGCAGGGTTAATTAAGGTTCTTGAGATTTGAGCTGTTTTATTAAAATGTGGGTATGTCAGAGCTGCATGAGCACATTCTAGTGTAAAATGAAGGTTCTAGCTTTTAAATGCAACTTATTTCATGTTTGTATGTGCTTCGGAGGCTGAGATATTTAGGTTTTAATAGGGAGAGGGCACCTTTCCCAAAAAGGGCTTAGGCTAAAATGGGTTAACAGGATTGTACAGGTAACTGTTAATACCTGCTGGGCATTGCTGCCTGTCGCACCTCCACCGGTGCCCATGGGCCATCCTATCCAGTGATTCCTGTGCCACAATTACCACTTAGTTTTACCTGTCCAATTCAGCCAGGTGATTGGCTGGTTGAATGACCACCTGGTTGAATTGGACATGCAATACAATGACATTTGGAATATGTGGTAGTAGATTGTAACTAATGAATGCATTTTGGCCATCACTGGCCATATCCCAAACCATAGAGGTAGAAAATAACACTAGAGAGGACACAGCAATTTGCGACAGCACTGGGAAATGGCAGCTGGAGCTTCCCAACTTCCGTAGGTAGTGTAGGTACCTTGAGGCAATGCAAGTCAATGGAGAACACGCCCACCCCTGTCAAGAAATTGACTAAAACTGTGTAAATATGAAGTAACACTTTCATCAAAGACCAGATTTTAAATGTCAGGCTAAATATCTACTTAAATCATATGAGTCGATAAAATACATTTAAAAATCAAATAATATCTTTTATGAACATAGTTGGCAACACACTTCAACTATTGTCCTTGTATAGCGTGTTGATGGACATTTTCACATGATTAAGCCATTTTTGACAGAGGTGAGCCTCGTTCTCCGTTAATTTCCATTTCTCTGATCTACCTACAGATAATGGCCGCTACAGATTGCCGTAAAAAGGGGGGCGGGGTCCTCTCTAGTGTTATTTTCTACCTCTATGTCCCAAACCCTAACCCTAACACCTGACCAATAGCAGGACTGGTTTGTAGCTTATCTTGACAGGTAGGCCATATCGTCAAGACACCACCTCTGCCTCCCATACAGCTAGTGGTGGTCACTAAGGTGTGGAAAGAGAAGGATTAAAAAGGTGCTGCTGGGGAATGCTTAATTTAGCTTTAATACAAGAGTGTGTAAACACACACATACTCTCTCTCTCTCTCTCTCTCTCTCTCTCTCTCTCTCTCTCTCTCTCTCTCTCTCGATAAAAAACCTCACACAGCCTGCTCTGCCTGTTGTGTCCACTAGGTGTGGCAAGTGGCTCAACCCAACCCAACCCAACACCACCCCACCTTACTACCCCCACTCCACTCCCACCCCCACGCTTCACTGAAGTCCATAATGAAATGCTTATATTTACAGGCACAGCTGAGCATATCCAACAGGACCTCCCACACACACACCATGCACATCGTCCTCTCCCACACACACACACACACACACACACACCATGCACCTCGTCCTCTAATACACACGCACACACGCACACACACATCATCTCCAAACAAATAAAATCAGTCCCAAATAAATAAATAAGTGGCTAGGGCCGGCTGGCCTCGGACACTCTTAAAGGGATTTACCGCCAGGAGAGGGAGAGAGAGAGAGAGAGAGAGAGAGAGAGAGAGAGAGAGAGAGAGAGAGAGAGAGAGAGAGAGAGAGAAGGAGAAAACGAGAGAGAGAGGGCGCTCACATTAAATTCCCATTCTTGGCCACTTAAAATAACAAGGCAGCATCAGGGCAATGTGGGCATTACCTGCCGTGTGTTTGGGCTAGCGTGTGGATGCACTAAGACCAGCCAGGAGGTAGAAACGTGTGTGTGTGTATGTGTGTGTGTGTATGTGTGTGTGTGTGTGTGTGTGTGTGTGTTTGGGGGGATGACGGGGAGGACAATTGAAGGAGAGCAAAAGGGAAAGGACTCACATATACAAAAAAAAAATCAGGACCCTTTGCCTTGTACTCGCACAAGGTTGCTTTCGCTTGGCCGGCGAGGTTGGCGAGAAAGATAAAGAGACAGAGGGAGAGAGAGAGAGAGAGAGAGAGAGAGAGAGAGAGAGAGAGAGAGAGAGAGAGAGACCGTGGAAGAGAGAGGTTTTTTTGGTCTTTTTTTAAAGAAGGGAGAATCCCTAGGGAGCGGAGGAATGGTGGAAAGAAAAGGAAAGGAAAGGAGAAGAGAGGAGAAGAGAGAAAAAAAAGAATAGAAATCAATAGTGGTTAATAAAACATCAGGTGAGGAGACATAACTAGCTATGACTATTCCTCCCAAGCAGCCGCGCATGAGTGCACCCAGTGCCACAGCGATTAGCCACCGGCCTTACAAGCCCACGCCACGCCCTCCCCCACCCCCCTTCTCTCAAACCCCCCCACCTCTTCCAGCTTCCAAGAAAAACACAAAAAGAGAAGAAAAAAAGAAAAAAAAAGAATACAGCTTTTCATCCTATCCCTGCTGTCCCCACCAAATACCAAAAGAGGCACTATAAGACAAGAATGTGGCATGGCGTCCTCCTCTGCAGCCAATACAAAAAAGGGGAAAAATAAGAAGCTTGCACGCTGACCTTAAAGGACCACTTCAGTCAATTTCAATATGCTGTTGTATTGCTCACGTTACCCTTGACTTGTCAGTACCCGGTGATGCCGCATTTTTCGGTTCAGCCCTTTCCGAGATATGAGCTATTCTAATGGGGGCAGCTAGTTGTCTGCTGATGTTGAATAACCTTTTGGATGTTTGGATGTTTTTGGGAATAAATAAAAATGTTTTTTTGAAATGTAAACAAACCGCTGTCCCCATTACAATGACCAGGATCTTGGAAAAGGCTGAAGAAGAAGAAGGAAAAAAAACTCAGGTACTGACAAGTCCAGGGTAGTGTGAGAATTACAACTGCATGTTGAAATTGACTGAAGTTATCCTTTAACAAGAGGGAAAATAATGAAAGAATGCTGCTTTGGGAACAGACACAGGTGAAAGATGGATACAAGTGAAAGAGAAATAGAAAGCAAAGATGTTGGAGTGAAACTGAAGAAAATACGAGCGTAAAAAAGAGAGATGAATTGGTCATATCTGCCCTGGGTCAAACTGGAGAGACCAACGGATGGTGTGATCCGCTATACACCTTTCACACCTCTCAGTTTAAAGCACTTAGGCCACAAGAATGAAATATGGTACCTGACAGTATGGATGGGGAATTGCCATCCACGTGAGTGAGGGAATGAGGTATTTGAGGTTAAGTAAATTGGGGTAAGTAAATATTACATTCTTACTGACATAATGGCCTCCTTTACATGAGACATTTCATTCAGCTTTGAAAACATCATGCACACACTTCACAATTCAGAATTAAATGAAAGTTCAATGCAAACTTGACAGAATAATTTAATTCAGAAATGATTAATTCAGGATTAAACGTCATATAAACGTGGCCAGTGTGAATCACACAAATGCTTGAAACCCTTCCCACAGCTGGTTCCCCCAGTTTTCATTGGACACTCTTCTATAAGGCCTTCCATTTGTTTTCATTCGTGTAAAGTGGACAAGCCTATGGGAGATTTCAACTGGAATTTGGAAAGGTGGTCTTTCGCTACAATCAAAAATGCGTTTTCCAATGCCACAGCCTCTCGATGGGACTGTGATCAAGGCTTTCACTTGGCGGATGTAGTAGAATAGTCACTTTCCCCTTTACTTTAGTGAAAGCATTCCAGTGCCCCTGGCCTTGCATTTCCCATTACTCTTCCACTTGTCGCCATACAGGATGGTCAAGTGAACATTCCCCTTTTTTGTGTGTTTTTAAAAAAAAAAAAACATTGTAGGTACTGTCCTTTCAGTTGGCATGTCTTTATCCACTCACAGTACTACTGTATACCTGCATCTGCGTGAGTAACACACATGTAGGCCAGATGACAACATGTCTGCTTTGTTTCTTTACAAAAAAAGGCTATTTTTACATGACCATCTATCCATTTTTTATGTCAAGTTTATTTTTTGAAGGGACAGTGTTCGCACATATGCACGCCCACACACACACACGGACACACAGGCGCACACACAGACTACTGGGAATCTGCAAACATACAGTATACTGACAGCACATGCTGTTGGGGTGGTCACAGCCATACATAACATACACAATCCAACCAAGACCTTGCCATTGTTTTTTTGTAGATTACTTTGTTTTTTTTTGCCTTCATCAGGCTAGGACGGTGTGACAGCAGGCAGGAAAATAATGGGAGTAAATAGAGATGGAGTTGGGATATGACCCAGGCAGCATTCGAACCTGGGTCCCCATGGGCTATGTTGACCACATGTGGTACGCAGGTATGAAACACCCCTCCTCAGCCACCTTGTCGTTAGGTTTGTTCTTACCTTATCATGGACCGTCATGCAGCTGGCCGCATCCTTCTGCAGGATCTCCGTCACCCCATTGGTCAGTCTCTCATACTTCAGCTTAGGCTCCTCCTCGCTATCTTCCTCCTATGGGGACACGATACGTGCACACACATGCACACATGCACACGCAAACGCAGAGAGAGAGAGAGAGAGAGAGAGAGAGAGGGAGTGAGAGGATTGTTACTCAGTAACAAATCTCCCAATAACATGTTCAATATAATGCAGCCAAAACCATAAAGCAGCTATTGTCCATTCCATCTTACACACGGTTACACATACCATCCACATAATATGCTGAAACCATTACGCCATGGCTCGCCATGTTTGCTAAATTCTACTTTATTTATTTGCAAGATTTGCATAGTACACATTTTGTGTAGTTACTACACAGAGCTAATATGGATTTTCTTTCTTTATCTAATTTAATTAAATCAATCCTGATGCAACCTAATCTCAGTAAGAGGGGGTAAACAAAAAAAAAGTTCAAGATGGTTAAAAAGTATACCTCGCACTGGCAGCTAAAAGTGATGACATCCACCGCCTCCCTTAAGCCCTCCACTATCGCCTATGCAGGAGTGCTGACTTTGCTGCGCAAAGGGGACAGCTGTCCCGGGCCCATGGAGAGAGGGGCCCCTAGAGCTGAGTCAACATTACATTATATACGTATAAGGCTGAGGGGCCCTTTCAGATGACTTAGTCCTGGGCCCAGCCAAAGCTGTCAGCAGCCCTGCCCCTCCAATACCCAACGTCCAGCAGCCTCCATCCACCCGATCTGTTTAATATTATAGAGACCAAGGAAGGAGGCAAGGCATCAATCTCCCAAATAACCTCTCGCTGCTTTGATCACCTCTCTGGATTTGATCAGTATGGTTGATACACCCCATCCCACCCCCAACAACACACACACGCAACAAACACACACACAAGCACAAGCACACTCTCTCTCTCTCACACAGACACACACACAGAAACAAACACAGAAACACAAACACAGAAACAAACA
>NC_085865.1:36653586-36663586 GCF_034702125.1 Engraulis encrasicolus | reverse complement strand
GCAGGAAGCTGCTCTGAGTGAGTGTACAATCATGAAGACCATGTTGTCTCCCTCCCTCTCTTTCGCTCTGTGGGTGTGTGTGTGTGTGTGTGTGTGTGTGTGTGTAGGGAGGCTAGAGAGAGAGAGAGAGAGAGAGAGAGAGAGAGAGAGAGAGAGAGAGAGAGAGAGAGAGAGAGAGAGAGAGAGAGAGCGCGAGAGAGCGCGCGAGCGAGAGATGTGATTTGTGTAGGCTCGCGCGAGAGAGAAAGAGATGTTATTGCTGGGCTAGATATTATTCTGTATATTTATTCATTCTGAGTTGAGTTTTTTGCCCTCTTTCCTTTCTCGTTCAAAGGGTTTTGCCGGTGCAATTGTTTGCCATCTTCCTGATACCTCATTCCCCCCCATCATTCCCAGACAGACGCAGCAATCTCGCTCTCATTCTCTCCTCTATATTTTATTTACTGATTTGTAGACAGGGTGTGCTGCATTCCAACACCCGATGTCTCCCTATCTACAGTATATATTGACAATATTTAGCAGGCCAGTGTATGATGGAAAACCATATGTGAATAACTTCATCATTGTATGGGAAAAGGTTAATGTGAGATACTAACATGAAAAAAACAAGTAAGCCCGGCTTTAGTATGCTTTTAGTGCAATAGTTGAAAATACAAGCCTATAACAGTGAAATGTGTACAAACCACATGTTTACATGCATTATATTAATGCTGAATGCTACCCAAAGGGTTTCCCACATCAAATGCATTTAAAATAGGCCTACAATATTCAGCCTACAGTTACGATACAAATTACAAAAGCAGGCTTTATAACCGCTTATATGCAAATCAATAAACTGTCTATGCACAGGTTTATTCAGGTGCTCATATAAACGGAATAAACAGTTTACAAAAGCGGTTTATTGCAGTTATCGGTTTATGAGAAATTCGATTCGCACAGGTAGGTTTTTGGCTAAACTGATTTCTGAAGACATGTATTCAGCATAATCTGGTTATTATCAGGTTATTGACATTCTAGAAAGATAAGTAGCCAATCACAAGCCTTGAATTCCAGTTTTGTGTCACACACTTGAGTGGAACACATGCAACCGACAGACTGCATGTAAACAACAATAAACAGTTTTCTCCAATAACCTGTTTATTCCAATAACCTGATTACTGTGGTCATGTAAATGGGCTCACTGACAAGCTAAAAACCTGGCCTTTGTCCTAGTCTATTAAGTTGTTTTGCTTTGCTCAATTTAGACATCGCTCATTCTGAAATCACACACACACACACACACACACACACACACACACACACACACACACACACACACACACACACACACACACACACACACACACACACAAAAACGAGACACACTGACTGACACACGCAGTGATGGCATGAAATGAATGAAATGGTCCTACAATGGTGTGCTTGTGCTTGGATGCAATGCCCGATCACAATACTGTATGCAATTCCTAAAAGCCATGGAAATGGACAAACGTGGGGTAACACTATCACCTCACTTCACCTGGCTCACTTCACCTTCATATAACAGATATTGCAAGGCATGAAAGTTACAGCTACTTTAAGTACTAAACACTTTAATACCATGGTACAGACACCTTCACAGCTACACTAAAGGCAGGTAGGAAACAGTTCCAAAAACCTCACACTAAGAATTCTGTTTTCACTATCTACAGGGACAGTCAGACTATAGTATCTGCAGCGCAGAGCATGTGAGCCACACCGCATTGCTTAGTGCTTACCTCTGAATCATCTGTCGACTCCTCACTGGATTTACTCCCCTGAAACTAAGAGTGAGACATGTCATTATCAGTATCCAGGTTGCTGTCAAATGTCAGTTACATTACCAGTGCTACACACTCGAACATTAACCTGACATTCATAAGTCCTGAGCTAGATACATCACGAAGAACAAATCGTTTATTTTAATGCTGTAAACCACATTCATATAACCGACAAATTTACAAGGCTAGATTAGAAAACTAATCACCAGTGCTCCCATGGCCCAACAACTCACAAGTGGCATAATGCTTTCTGCTAGCTTCCCTTATCAACAAGGTGAAATGTGGTATGCCGAATATGAAAAAATGACAAGGACAGATGATTCTAATAAATGATTAAGGACATAAACTGAAATTAGCGTGAGGTTTTGTGTTTAGCAACATCATTCCAAAAGCATACAGTAGGCTACACAAACGTCAATTCAGATGATGCCTACCTTATCTTCTACTTCTGACATTGTTCCTGTCAATACTGTCAGTATTTCTACAAGAAACAGCAACAGCGTCCGCAAACAGGTTTGCAAAACAAAAGCATGAACAATGTTGTGTCAGATATGTCACTGATTCGAAATTAGTTCGAAAAAAATGATGAAATTATGGTGTGATGCTACTAGCATAACACACCCTCGCACTGCGCTAAGCAAAATCATGTGACAAAAACAGGAAGCTGATGGGAGATTGCCGGGAAATGTAGTTCTGTTAGCACTTCTGCGCCCGTGGCCGGTTGTGATCATTTTTAGGGCAAGCAGTGCAGTGTTATTTGCAAATGTTTTTACACTTTTTTAGATTGACTACATTACAATTACTCCACTTTTCAAAACAAAGCAGTTTATGAAAAGTTGCATCTCAAGTCTTGAAGATGGTCAGAGTGTCATGGCGCCTAGAAATAGTCAAAAATGCTGACTACTATCCTCTCTCACTACCACGAAGATGAAGGTCGGGTAAGCTACAGGGTTAAAACAAGCACTAGCCTACATTAAATCCATTCATCCTTTATCAGATATTTAACTACTTGTCATCTGCTGTTTAGATAGGTGAAATAGCCTAACTGGTAACAACATAATATAGGCCTATTCATGGAGGCCTACATTGATGTAAATGTAATAGGCCTAGCCTACATAACAGTTAATTTTGTATTATATTATACTAATTTCTGTTTATACATCTGTTGTCAATGCATTGATCTCACCACGTTTTCACATTAAATGCCTACCAAAGAAAGCTACCATGTGACATGTCTGTGGTAGCTTTCTGGGTGGGACAATGTCTCAGGGGATGTCACAGTTAAAATACTGGGAACCATGCACTTTCCTGAGGATAGGTGATCATATGACATACATGGGCAGGGTCCAGTGCATGGAGGGTGGGGCAAGTGTTGAGATTCCTACGCACATGTTATGGGGGCCCATGATGAAATGGGCCCAGACAGCCTCAGTCTTGATTTGTGGTAGACTGCGTCGGGGACTGATTGGTCCTGACAGGCTGTCAATATACGTCCCATAGGTTTATGCAGATGGCCAGTGGCAGCTCGTCTTTGGAGTCTCTTCCAGGACGCTGATCAAAGGTAAGGACACCAAAAAGCCAAAGCCAAAGCCAAAGCCCTGCCGCCACAATTAAATGTCCAGTGTTATATCAGCACAGAGAGTAGGACCAACACTACCAGTGCTAAATTGAACTCTCTAAGTGTTAAACTAACACTGCAACATTTAATCTGTAGTAGCTATTAGTGTGTTGTTCATGCACATTGATGCACTCATGCAATTTAACCAATCGGTATGCTCAGGATACTGCTTTGGGCTGCATAACCTGACTTTCTTTCTTAGTCTGAAAATCTCATCTGATGGTTTTTAGGAGACAACACCTACTGCCAAAGCCTCATAATGTGCATCATTCTGCCAATGGAACAGTCTTTGAAAAGACTATACTCCATAGGATTAAATATTTGGGAGCATTTAACAGTGTTGCGGACCTTTATTTTCTTTTCAGTTATCTTACGTTTGGTCCAGCACCTGTGCCACTGGTGTGCGCGCATTCTTTGACTTTCTGTACTCCATAGTAGCCTACACTATTACAATATTATAGCCTACATTACGACTTGGTCAGCGACATTCAGTAACAGCAAATTCATTACAGGGACCATGTCTTAACAGATTAAACATACACGCTTCAACAAATCAAAACATCACAGGACAACAAAGTCACATTAACTATGACCAAATCATTAAACTTATTGATCCACAAAATTTGTTATCAGAGGTGATGTCTAAATAGAAGACCACCAAAAGATGGACCAACAGTTCTGATATTTGATATGCAATAACCATTCTCTCTCTCTCTCTCTCTCTCTCTCTCTCTCTCTCTCTCTCTCTCTCTCTCTCTCTCTCTCTCTCTCTCTCTCTCTCTCTCTCTCTATCTCTCTCTCATAGTATATAGTGATAATAACACATATACAACTTGTAGGCAAATCTCAAAGTATTGTCTGAGTTGTAGGATACAGCCTACAACTAGCATGCCCAAAGTACTTAGTGGTGTAGCTGAATGTTGTGGGACTGGCCCACTCCAGTGTGTTCATTTGTTTGCGGGGAAAAAGGGCAAAAACACAGATATACTATTCACTGTTTTATATATCACTGACAATATATCACTGACAATAGCGGTAATTGGTACCATACATAATACCAGGAACCACTGAATACCAAAAATCTCAGAAGTAGAAGAAGCATCCACAGAGCACTCTGGAGTTCCAGATTTAACTTGTCCTTAACAAATAATATAACAATGTTATTTCAGTTCAGGTGAGGTAAAAAAATAAATAGAAACTGTCTTTGTTTTTGTATGACATGTGCATCACAGACTTGATCAATAAAAGCAGAATTGGTCACACAGGACCAGGCCCATGTACAAACCCCAACTCCATAGAAGTTGGGAAGCAAGGTTAATTGTGAATAATGCCATTTTCGAAAGGCTGGTTCTGACATTAGTTGGAGAAAGGTACAAAGAAAACATATCAGCCATCAAAACTGACCAAAATTATTGTTTTGGGGATATTCATGAATATGTAAATCCAACGAGTCTCAAAAGAGTTGGGACGGGGACAATAAAAGGCAGCAAATGTCGAGGAAGACTAAAAACAAAACAAAAGACAACACTTAACAGTTAATAGCATTAACCGATGAGATGATTTTATATAAAAACAGTGTTGATTCCTATCTTGGACATGATTTCAACAGCTTAAATGGTAGGTGTATTCCTTGTCATGTTTTGCAATGTTTTCCTTTCTGTAGTGCTTACAGTGTGACAGGTCTTGACCAAAAGCCTGCCATTTTATGTCCTGCTGGTCCTTATGTTGGAGTTAAACTGTTAAAACATAGTAGAGAATACAATTTGTCCTTACTATGTGGCAGTAATCGAAGATCTCCTTTCAAAATATATTGCACGAGTGGCTTTTCATGCTGTGTAAAACCCATTTATTTCATTTAGTACTGTATTCAATTCTACAGGTGAGTTAGAACAGCTTAACCAATGTACTACTGCACTAACCTGACTCTCGCGCAGATGGATTGTCATCCATCTGGAATTATGGTGGTAACCTTGCTGTTCTAGCCCGTGGGTGTATTCAAAAAAAGCTCGAACGTGATTGGAGAAATTAGGTAACAGTGACGTACTACTTCAACCAATCACATCGAAACGGGCCGTGACGTAGTTGTCTGCGACGCGCGATAGAAGCCACAACAGAGCAGTTAGCATGTTGACAGTAGTTCCAGTCCAGCTAGCATGTGTATAGTGGATCATTGGTGGCGTTTGAACGGCAAGCCGCCTGTGGTATGCCACCTGTGTCCGACATCTGACCACTGACGGTTACAAAATACACAAGGCATCGGTGGATTTTGGTTGGCAATCCGACATAGTGCACGAATACTCTGTCTGCACTGTCCAAACAGCGGCATGCTACCAGCCCCTAGCACCAATGGAGGAGGACCGCCTACTTGTTAGACTACCTCTGCGCCTACTCATTTGGTGCCATCGTTTGCATCAGATAAATCACAACAAAGATATGGTAAGTTAGATGTCTTGAAATGGCTATATTTTCTTTTAGTGAACACATCATGGGCATGGGTTTGTCAGTTTCTGACGGGGTGATAAATATTGCAGACAAAATGGACGTCTGTTTGCCTGCACAACCAATGTGACATGTGTTGATAAATACAACTTAATCAAGTATGTGTATTTCGCTAAAAATGATTACCGATAAAATGTTATTCCGACAAAAATTGCCAGCCAGCATTAACTACTCCCGGTGTGCACGATTAACTCCGGGTCCGATTAACTTGGATGGCATGATGAAGAGCTGTTCACGTCAGACAAGACAGGATGGGGCGTTTCTATTATACACTTTGGAAACTGCATTACGGTTCAACGAGACGAGCATGCCGTCGCACTTTTTCCGTTGTTATTGTGCGCGATTGTATTCTCAAACACTTCAGCTGTGGTCAATTCAAATAGTCGATTCTTGAGTGTGCTAAGCACTTCGAGAAGTTGTAGGTGACCATCCCTAGTTGATCGGACGACGAAGTTAATCGTGCTCACCGTCATAAGCTGGGACACACACACACACACACACACTGTGCCATTGTGAATTGATCAATGGTGATTTTTTTTTCTCTCTCTCTCTCTCTCTCCATTATTAGGTAACCCAAGACCCACGGTATAAGGTATGTCTGATTTATTACATCCATTGGTAGGGCAGAGGCAAAGAGTACATTACTGAAGCAAGCAAAGCCGTATTGTTAAGGGGTGTAAAACCCATTTGTGTAAACAATTAGTTTTTTTCATCAGGGTGGGAATGTGAAATGACTGAGAACCTTATTATCAAGGTAAATAGGACCCTTGTTGACCTCACCTGTACCTGTGGCCTTGGAAGGTGTCCAATGTTACATGTTTGAATTCTTAGTAAGAGTAACTGAAAAGTATGTGTGCTGTCCTGCACCCCTATCCACCTAAACCTACATTAATTTCTACATTAAGAGACTGTACTCCTCCTCATAACATTACAGTTGACAGACGCTTTTGATCAAAGTGATGTACAAGGGCAGTAATGCAACATGTGGGTGGAAAATACTCTGTACACAGAGTAAGTAGCCTACCCTGTTGTTAATGAACTTTAAGTCACCTAGAAATATTTTAAAAGGTGTTGCAATCAATTCCCGTGTTATTTTTGTTCAAAGCCTTGTATGTAGCCACAATTGTCACACATAACCTTCTGAAATGTTTGTCTAATATACTTCTTATACTTCATTTCCCTGTGTCTGACGCCAGGAGGTGTATGAAGAAACGACAGCATAGAGGACCCAGCACATCCCCTCACAGATTCCATGCCTTTCAAAATATCAGAACAAGATGTCAAGGCATTTTCCTTAAAGAACTTACAACATTTCAGGAGTGTGTCACCATTTGGGTTTTCATTTTGTACAATACATCACCTATCACCAAGAACGCTACATTTTGTAAGCTATGTTTCCTGCATTGCCAGTAACCAATATTTAAAAGAAAAAAGAATGTGTATATATAAATTGATATCTTATTTGTCATTATTTACACTTTCATTACTGTACATTGAGAAAAAAAAATAGACAGTGTTTTCTTTTCACAATAAAATTGTATTTACATTTGTTCCAATTACTTGTGTACACCATTATTTACACCATTTGTTGTTCAATATTCGATTCGATATTGTGACAAGATTCCACTTCTTTGTTCCCAATGGATGATGGTTAGATTCTGAACTAATGCTGTGTTACATGTTCCATTACGTCTATGAATCTGTCATTAGGGAGAGTCGGTCACAAAAAGCCTCACTCACAACCAGTAGCATGAAGTACCTTAAAACCATAGGTTATTTGTAACTGATGTCAAATGTAAGGACTGTGGTTGACTGCTGCCTCATTAGGCTTTGTATAATGAAAGTGGCACGTCTGGTATTTAAGTACACATATTCTGTACAGCTGTCAGCAGACCCTGATAACATTTCCAACTTTTCAGTAACGTCTAGATCTTGGTGGGGTAGTGTAGTGTAGATTCTGACTATATGCATGTGGTTGTACAGGCGAATTTTGAAACCGGCTCAACACAGAAGACCAAAGAAATGGAATTGTGGTAGGTGCAACACGTATGACCTGGCTGGCTCCAAACTTGTGGTGCACATGCCCTGTGTGCCAGCCATTACTGAACTCATTGTCTTGTCTACCTAGAGTGTTCATTTGATGGTTTACAACAGTACAAGTGAGGGAAGAGCTTAATTCAATTTCCACTGTACATGTGTAGCAGCTGGATGACCCGGTCTGTGATGACAATCCCAGCAGACGCTGCCAATGCCATGACGTGCCTAGCTGAAAACGACACACATAATGTTAAAATAGAATCTGCAAACAAGGCAACTGTAATTCTAAAGACTCTATAGGCCTAGTATCTGCATTTTAATTCATACCTATTTAAGGCTCAGACCTGAACAGCAGTAGGCTACTATTACTTAGTTTTAAATTTACTGCTGACAGGGAGAGTTGGGGTCCTTGCCAGTAGCTGGTGAGTGACAGGCCTCACAGCCTGTTTTTATTCCAGTACCCTCTTGTGTTAATTCTGTTTCCACGCGAAGTGGGTCTCTTAAGTCTTAACCATGCAAAATTTGTGATTAGTTTAGTCTTTACCATCGAAACAGGTTAACAACTAGGGCAAGAAGTGAAAAGGGGAAGCCCACAGACCTATATCAATATGTATAGATCTGTGGGGAAGCCATCGTGGTGAGTTTGAAGTCAGAATGTCGTCGTGAAATAAACATTCCATCTCTCACATGCAGACGTTTTGGGACATGCTGCATTGACAGTGACCGGGGGATAGTACATTTAATTTAACACGAACTTAGCATAAACAAATTGGTCTGAATGTGCTTGGCATAATATTATGATCAACAGCACTCAGTCACCATAGCATGCGAGGTCTGGAAATGAGGCTTGTACAATATTGAATTACCGGCACTATGGGGGCATTCACAGTTGTAGCCTACCATGTCAGTCAGTTTCACACACATCAAAAACACGTTAGAAACAACCAAGAGGTTTTCACTCACCATTTATATGTGGCATAGACCTCTCGACTAAAATCTCCACTTAAAGTTGGTCTTGTAAACAGTTGAGGACTGAACATCGCTGCGCTGTAGACCTGCTCATTCTCCTTCAGTGGATCATTGGAAGAAGAGCGAGAACGTTCTTGCCACCAACTAATTCCTTGTTTTCTGTTCCTCTTTCAAAGAATGAATGATTGGTAGTTTTGGTAACACTTGAAATCGCTGAGTTCATACAGTATGCAGGCCGCAGTTGTTGTGTTAGCCACTGACTGTGGGGTGTGCTAGCAGCACTACAGTGTTGTCGCGCAAGATGCTACGTCATACCCGTCAACACCTCACTCCACGATGATTGGATCTAGGCATAGAGGCGGGCTCATTGACATTATCCAATGATCGGGGCACGTTTATTTTCTACTCGAGGACTTCGGGCTCGACAAGGCTGAACCAGACACCTGTGCGAGCTCACGAAGTGTAACGAAGATGCACGAAGCACTCGGGGTCTCGCGAGAGCCAGGCTACTACTGCACCCCCATGCTATCATGGAGGCTGACTTTTGAAGTTAGCACTTACACAAGTTGCATGGCCAATTTTCACTGTAGCACAGGATGTGCAAGACTCTATTATTTTCAAAAAGAATTGACTTCTGCAACTGCTGCTGACTTCTGTAAGCAAAGGACAGTTTCCCATGTCTTCTGGGTCTATTTCAAGTGAGCTCGGGTGGATAGGGGAATGTTAAACCCCTCTATCATTTGCACACATGAAGCGTCCTTATTATGGTCAAGTTTTCACTAGCTTTAATTCTCAGCGTGCTAGAGTGAGACTACAGCCAATATATATTTCATGATGTCATGAACCTATACAATGATTTTAATGACAAAAACATGTCTTATATACACTCAATCACGGTAAATCAATGGAATTCAAAACTTTATGTAATAACTATGGTAATTGTACCCTCTGCATCTTTAATTCTGAGTGACTCAGCCTCTCTGTGATTGTCTTATACCTGGACATTCAAATTGTTCATCAGTACAATTCATTTTGAAATGTTCTTCCTTGTTGTTTTATCTTATTTGGATGTTTATAA